>NC_091316.1:7540625-7573125 GCF_038502225.1 Cherax quadricarinatus
AACCCTTCCTAGGCCGACCCCTACCCCGCCTTCCTTCCACTACAGACTGATACACTCTTGAAGTCATTCTGTTTCGCTCCATTCTCTCTACATGTCCGAACCACCTCAACAACCCTTCCTCAGCCCTCTGGACAACAGTTTTGGTAATCCCGCACCTCCTCCTAACTTCCAAACTACGAATTCTCTGCATTATATTCACACCACACATTGCCCTCAGACATGACATCTCCACTGCCTCCAGCCTTCTCCTCGCTGCAACATTCATCACCCACGCTTCACACCCATATAAGAGCGTTGGTAAAACTATACTCTCATACATTCCCCTCTTTGCCTCCAAGGACAAAGTTCTTTGTTTCCACAGACTCCTAAGTGCACCACTCACTCTTTTTCCCTCATCAATTCTATGATTCACCTCATCTTTCATAGACCCATCCGCTGACACGTCCACTCCCAAATATCTGAATACGTTCACCTCCTCCATACTCTCTCCCTCCAATCTGATATTCAATCTTTCATCACCTAATCTTTTTGTTATCCTCATAACCTTACTCTTTCCTGTATTCACCTTTAATTTTCTTCTTTTGCACACCCTACCAAATTCATCCACCAATCTCTGCAACTTCTCTTCAGAATCTCCCAAGAGCACAGTGTCATCAGCAAAGAGCAGCTGTGACAACTCCCACTTTGTGTGTGATTCTTTATCTTTTAACTCCACGCCTCTTGCCAAAACCCTCGCATTTACTTCTCTTACAACCCCATCTATAAATATATTAAACAACCACGGTGACATCACACATCCTTGTCTAAGGCCTACTTTTACTGGGAAAAAATTTCCCTCTTTCCTACATACTCTAACTTGAGCCTCACTATCCTCGTAAAAACTCTTCACTGCTTTCAGTAACCTACCTCCTACACCATACACTTGCAACATCTGCCACATTGCCCCCCTATCCACCCTGTCATACGCCTTTTCCAAATCCATAAATGCCACAAAGACCTCTTTAGCCTTATCTAAATACTGTTCACTTATATGTTTCACTGTAAACACCTGGTCCACACACCCCCTACCTTTCCTAAAGCCTCCTTGTTCATCTGCTATCCTATTCTCCGTCTTACTCTTAATTCTTTCAATTATAACTCTACCATACACTTTACCAGGTACACTCAACAGACTTATCCCCCTATAATTTTTGCACTCTCTTTTATCCCCTTTGCCTTTATACAAAGGAACTATGCATGCTCTCTGCCAATCCCTAGGTACCTTACCCTCTTCCATACATTTATTAAATAATTGCACCAACCACTCCAAAACTATATCCCCACCTGCTTTTAACATTTCTATCTTTATCCCATCAATCCCGGCTGCCTTACCCCCTTTCATTTTACCTACTGCCTCACGAACTTCCCCCACACTCACAACTGGCTCTTCCTCACTCCTACAAGATGTTATTCCTCCTTGCCCTATACACGAAATCACAGCTTCCCTATCTTCATCAACATTTAACAATTCCTCAAAATATTCCTTCCATCTTCCCAATACCTCTAACTCTCCATTTAATAACTCTCCTCTCCTATTTTTAACTGACAAATCCATTTGTTCTCTAGGCTTTCTTAACTTGTTAATCTCACTCCAAAACTTTTTCTTATTTTCAACAAAATTTGTTGATAACATCTCACCCACTCTCTCATTTGCTCTCTTTTTACATTGCTTCACCACTCTCTTAACTTCTCTCTTTTTCTCCATATACTCTTCCCTCCTTGCATCACTTCTACTTTGTAAAAACTTCTCATATGCTAACTTTTTCTCCCTTACTACTCTCTTTACATCATCATTCCACCAATCGCTCCTCTTCCCTCCTGCACCCACTTTCCTGTAACCACAAACTTCTGCTGAACACTCTAACACTACATTTTTAAACCTACCCCATACCTCTTCGACCCCATTGCCTATGCTCTCATTAGCCCATCTATCCTCCAATAGCTGTTTATATCTTACCCTAACTGCCTCCTCTTTTAGTTTATAAACCTTCACCTCTCTCTTCCCTGATGCTTCTATTCTCCTTGTATCCCATCTACCTTTTACTCTCAGTATAGCTACAACTAGAAAGTGATCTGATATATCTGTGGCCCCTCTATAAACATGTACATCCTGAAGTCTACTCAACAGTCTTTTATCTACCAATACATAATCCAACAAACTACTGTCATTTCGCCCTACATCATATCGTGTATACTTATTTATCCTCTTTTTCTTAAAATATGTATTACCTATAACTAAACCCCTTTCTATACAAAGTTCAATCAAAGGGCTCCCATTATCATTTACACCTGGCACCCCAAACTTACCTACCACACCCTCTCTAAAAGTTTCTCCTACTTTAGCATTCAAGTCCCCTACCACAATTACTCTCTCACTTGGTTCAAAGGCTCCTATACATTCACTTAACATCTCCCAAAATCTCTCTCTCTCCTCTGCATTCCTCTCTTCTCCAGGTGCATACACGCTTATTATGACCCACTTCTCGCATCCAACCTTTACTTTAATCCACATAATTCTTGAATTTACACATTCATATTCTCTTTTCTCCTTCCATAACTGATCATTTAACATTACTGCTACCCCTTCCTTTGCTCTAACTCTCTCAGATACTCCAGATTTAATCCCATTTATTTCCCCCCACTGAAACTCTCCTACCCCCTTCAGCTTTGTTTCGCTTAGGGCCAGGACATCCAACTTCTTTTCATTCATAACATCAGCAATCATCTGTTTCTTGTCATCCGCACTACATCCACGCACATTTAAGCAACCCAGTTTTATAAAGTTTTTCTTCTTCTCTTTTTTAGTAATTGTATACAGGAGAAGGGGTTACTAGCCCATTGCTCCCGGCATTTTAGTCGCCTCATACGACACGCATGGCTTACGGAGGAAAGATTCTTTTCCACTTCCCCATGGACAATAGAAGAAATAAAAAAGAACAAGAGCTATTTAGAAAAAAGAGAAAAACCTAGATGTATGTATATATATATATGCATGTGCGTGTCTGTGAAGTGTGACCAAAGTGTAAGTAGGAGTAGCAAGATATCCCTGTTATCTTAGCGTGTTTATGAGACAGAAAAAGAAACCAGCAATCCTACCATCATGCAAAACAGTTACAGGTTTTTGTTTCACAGTCATCTGGCAGGACGGTAGTACTTCCCTGGGTGGTTGCTGTCTACCAACCTACTACCTATATATATATATATATATATATATATATATATATATATATATATATATATATATATATATATATATATACGAGCACTCAGTAGCAGTACCAGTTCCTAGTAACCAGTTACCAGTAATCAGTGTACCAGTAGATGACTCACTACCAACCGTCTGCGTGAATCACTGACTGATTATTCATATTGCTGCTGACCATAGCAGGATTTCAAACACCCGTCACCCGTAGGCACTTTGAGAGCCAGTCGAAGTTAGAGAGCAGAGAGAGGCAGGTCGGCTGTTGGCGCTATCCATACTTCCGTTATATTATACGTACTACCAGCCTACGTGAGTATTCTTACCCCATACACGTTATCAAAAACCCACTTGACATATATATATATATATATATATGTATATATATATATATATATGTATATATATATATATGTATATATATATATATATGTATATATATATTTATTTTATTTTTTTTTATTATCACACCGGCCGATTCCCACCAAGGCAGGGTGGCCCGAAAAAGAAAAACTTTCACCATCATTCACTCCATCACTGTCTTGCCAGAAGGGTGCTTTACACTACAGTTTTTAAACTGCAACATTAACACCCCTCCTTCAGAGTGCAGGCACTGTACTTCCCATCTCCAGGACTCAAGTCCGGCCTGCCGGTTTCCCTGAATCCCTTCATAAATGTTACTTTGCTCACACTCCAACAGCACGTCAAGTATTAAAAACCATTTGTCTCCATTCACTCCTATCAAACACGCTCACGCATGCCTGCTGGAAGTCCAAGCCCCTCGCACACAAAACCTCCTTTACCCCCTCCCTCCAACCCTTCCTAGGCCGACCCCTACCCCGCCTTCCTTCCACTACAGACTGATACACTCTTGAAGTCATTCTGGTTCGCTCCATTCTCTCTACATGTCCGAACCACCTCAACAACCCTTCCTCAGCCCTCTGGACAACAGTTTTGGTAATCCCGCACCTCCTCCTAACTTCCAAACTACGAATTCTCTGCATTATATTCACACCACACATTGCCCTCAGACATGACATCTCCACTGCCTCCAGCCTTCTCCTCGCTGCAACATTCATCACCCACGCTTCACACCCATATAAGAGCGTTGGTAAAACTATACTCTCATACATTCCCCTCTTTGCCTCCAAGGACAAAGTTCTTTGTCTCCACAGACTCCTAAGTGCACCACTCACTCTTTTTCCCTCATCAATTCTATGATTCACCTCATCTTTCATAGACCCATCCGCTGACACGTCCACTCCCAAATATCTGAATACGTTCACATCCTCCATACTCTCTCCCTCCAATCTGATATTCAATCTTTCATCACCTAATCTTTTTGTTATCCTCATAACCTTACTCTTTCCTGTATTCACCTTTAATTTTCTTCTTTTGCACACCCTACCAAATTCATCCACCAATCTCTGCAACTTCTCTTCAGAATCTCCCAAGAGCACAGTGTCATCAGCAAAGAGCAGCTGTGACAACTCCCACTTTGTGTGTGATTCTTTATCTTTTAACTCCACGCCTCTTGCCAAGACCCTCGCATTTACTTCTCTTACAACCCCATCTATAAATATATTAAACAACCACGGTGACATCACACATCCTTGTCTAAGGCCTACTTTTACTGGGAAAAAATTTCCCTCTTTCCTACATACTCTAACTTGAGCCTCACTATCTTCGTAAAAACTCTTCACTGCTTTCAGTAACCTACCTCCTACACCATACACTTGCAACATCTGCCACATTGCCCCCCTATCTACCCTGTCATACGCCTTTTCCAAATCCATAAATGCCACAAAGACATCTTTAGCCTTATCTAAATACTGTTCACTTATATGTTTCACTGTAAACACCTGGTCCACACACCCCCTACCTTTCCTAAAGCCTCCTTGTTCATCTGCTATCCTATTCTCCGTCTTACTCTTAATTCTTTCAATTATAACTCTACCATACACTTTACCAGGTACACTCAACAGACTTATCCCCCTATAATTTTTGCACTCTCTTTTATCCCCTTTGCCTTTATACAAAGGAACTATGCATGCTCTCTGCCAATCCCTAGGTACCTTACCCTCTTCCATACATTTATTAAATAATTGCACCAACCACTCCAAAACTATATCCCCACCTGCTTTTAACATTTCTATCTTTATCCCATCAATCCCGGCTGCCGTACCCCCTTTCATTTTACCTACTGCCTCACGAACTTCCCCCACACTCACAACTGGCTCTTCCTCACTCCTACAAGATGTTATTCCTCCTTGCCCTATACACGAAATCACAGCTTCCCTATCTTCATCAACATTTAACAATTCCTCAAAATATTCCTTCCATCTTCCCAATACCTCTAACTCTCCATTTAATAACTCTCCTCTCCTATTTTTAACTGACAAATCCATTTGTTCTCTAGGCTTTCTTAACTTGTTAATCTCACTCCAAAACTTTTTCTTATTTTCAACAAAATTTGTTGATAACATCTCACCCACTCTCTCATTTGCTCTCTTTTTACATTGCTTCACCACTCTCTTAACTTCTCTCTTTTTCTCCATATACTCTTCCCTCCTTGCATCACTTCTACTTTGTAAAAACTTCTCATATGCTAACTTTTTCTCCCTTACTACTCTCTTTACATCATCATTCCACCAATCGCTCCTCTTCCCTCCTGCACCCACTTTCCTGTAACCACAAACTTCTGCTGAACACTCTAACACTACATTTTTAAACCTACCCCATACCTCTTCGACCCCATTGCCTATGCTCTCATTAGCCCATCTATCCTCCAATAGCTGTTTATATCTTACCCTAACTGCCTCCTCTTTTAGTTTATAAACCTTCACCTCTCTCTTCCCTGATGCTTCTATTCTCCTTGTATCCCATCTACCTTTTACTCTCAGTGTAGCTACAACTAGAAAGTGATCTGATATATCTGTGGCCCCTCTATAAACATGTACATCCTGAAGTCTACTCAACAGTCTTTTATCTACCAATACATAATCCAACAAACTACTGTCATTTCGCCCTACATCATATCGTGTATACTTATTTATCCTCTTTTTCTTAAAATATGTATTACCTATAACTAAACCCCTTTCTATACAAAGTTCAATCAAAGGGCTCCCATTATCATTTACACCTGGCACCCCAAACTTACCTACCACACCCTCTCTAAAAGTTTCTCCTACTTTAGCATTCAAGTCCCCTACCACAATTACTCTCTCACTTGGTTCAAAGGCTCCTATACATTCACTTAACATCTCCCAAAATCTCTCTCTCTCCTCTGCATTCCTCTCTTCTCCAGGTGCATACACGCTTATTATGACCCACTTCTCGCATCCAACCTTTACTTTAATCCACATAATTCTTGAATTTACACATTCATATTCTCTTTTCTCCTTCCATAACTGATCATTTAACATTACTGCTACCCCTTCCTTTGCTCTAACTCTCTCAGATACTCCAGATTTAATCCCATTTATTTCCCCCCACTGAAACTCTCCTACCCCCTTCAGCTTTGTTTCGCTTAGGGCCAGGACATCCAACTTCTTTTCATTCATAACATCAGCAATCATCTGTTTCTTGTCATCCGCACTACATCCACGCACATTTAAGCAACCCAGTTTTATAAAGTTTTTCTTCTTCTCTTTTTTAGTAATTGTATACAGGAGAAGGGGTTACTAGCCCATTGCTCCCGGCATTTTAGTCGCCTCATACGACACGCATGGCTTACGGAGGAAAGATTCTTTTCCACTTCCCCATGGACAATAGAAGAAATAAAAAGAACAAGAGCTATTTAGAAAAAGGAGAAAAACCTAGATGTATGTATATATATATATGCATGTGCGTGTCTGTGAAGTGTGACCAAAGTGTAAGTAGGAGTAGCAAGATATCCCTGTTATCTTAGCGTGTTTATGAGACAGAAAAAGAAACCAGCAATCCTACCATCATGCAAAACAGTTACAGGTTTTTGTTTCACAGTCATCTGGCAGGACGGTAGTACTTCCCTGGGTGGTTGCTGTCTACCAACCTACTACCTACTATATATATATATATACTATATATATATATATATATATATATATATATATATATATATATATATATATATATATATATATATATATAAGATCACAGTAAACAGGTGATTTCAGAATATGCAAAACAACCACTGTGAAAGAATAGAGAAATTCCAAGCGCTTTCGTGACAACTCACATTATCAAGGAACAATGATCATTGTTCCTTGAAAATGTGAGTAGTCACGAAAGCCCTTGGAATTTCTCTATTCTTTCACAGTGGTTGTTTTGCATATATATATATATATATATATATATATATATATATATATATATATATATATATATATATATGTATATATGCAGATTGATAGGTATAAACATAGCATATGATCCCCTCACCCAGATATAAGATACGTACTTATACTTTGATTATTCTCTCTGAGAGACGTTTCGCCCATCTGGGGCAGTATTCCCCTCAAGGAAGGTTCCTTGATGCTGGTAAGGGGCTCGTGATCTAGGGAACTGGATCTGTGCTCCAGTTCCCTGAATTAACCCTGAATACCTTCCATCCCCCCCTCACAGACGCTGTATAATCCCACGGGTTTAGCGCTTCCCCATGATTATAATAATAACGGGGCAGTATTAGACTGATAAAGGCACTGGTGTGAGACATCCGGGTGATGCACCTGCGTCTTCAACTTGTCGGTATTATATACCTTTGATCTAGTTATTGTCCTTGTCCAACACAATATCACGAATTAACGATACTCTGACCAGTGAAAAATATCTCAACTTATATAACGCCTACATATAAATAAAAGCTTTATAAAATCTATTTCGTTCCGGCTTATAAACATAAATTCCGACATACATCATACAACATACGTCATACATCATACAACATGCATCATAGATCAGGAAGCAACTTAAAGAAAATGGGGAAGTGTTGCCAATCCTGCCAGGATTCCACACAAATACTGTGTTGCTCGGTACATTGATGTAATTATTTTTAAGACGGCCTGGATGGCTGCAACATTATGCAACGTAAAAAAAAAAGAAGAAAAATATAAAGTGGAAAGAAGAAAGCGTCTTTACCAGCCAACTGTTCGCTGCTACTCTGTAATTCAGGTCTTAATTGGCTGTTAATTATGTTGAGCCGGGAACAAACAGGATGGTAACTACGTCCCCAGGTGATTACTCTCCAACCACTACCACCCACTCTCTTCGTTGGAGAGAGGGACGGGCGGAGGGAAGGGAGGGAGGAGGGGAGGAGGAGGAGGAGGAGGAGGAGGAGGAGGAGGAGGCGGAAAGGGCAGGAAGGAATGAATGAAGGGGAAGGGGAAGGGTAAGAGGGAGGAAAGGAGGGGAAAGATGGGAGTGTGTTGAATGAGAAGGAAAGGACAAGAAGTGGAGAAAGAATGCTAGTTGGGAGGGAATAGGAGGAGGAGGAGGAGGAGAGAAGGGAGGGAGGTACGAGGGGAAGGAAGGAGGGAGAGGAAGGACGGGAAAGGAGTCAGAGAGCAGATGGAGGGGAAGGAGGAGGTACTAGGGGAGGGAAGGCCAATAGGGAAGAGGGACAGCCAAGAGGAGGGTAAAGTGAGCTATGGAGAAATAATGGTTAGGGGGATCAAATATTTTTCGTATTCAGGATGAACCATAACATCCAGATGTTACCAGTGTCCACGGGACCGTGTCAGCTCTCCTGATGCTGTGACGTGTCTGGCTCTGTAATTTCTGTGATAGGTTAATACGGGTAGAACGAGCGAGAATGCCTCATGATTAATATATTCATTTCTGACTTGTTACAATCTCTGGTAATATGATCATGGTATACAATACCGACAGGTTGATAAGTAAGACACGTCTGCAACAGTTAGGTATCTTTATTCCGAAACGTTTCGCCTACACAGTAGGCTTTTTCATTTGAATATCTGTTGCACGTGTTTTACTTATAGACTTGTCGGTATTGTATATCATTATTATATTCACACTGTCAGACACTGCAGCACAAGGGTATCTTGGTACAGAGGACATTTTTGACAACTTTAGTACCTGACCACTAGTTACGAGTGAGTGGGGTTGGATCTGAGAGGGACTTACCCAGTAGGTTCGCTGCACTGCCTCTTAGTGACCATTTTCTTACTTCTACGAGTGGGCCCTGCCTCCTCTGTTGTCAAGATTTTCTCTGCCTCACACTGACACAATACAGGTCCCCAATTTGTTGTTTCAGGTTCACATTGTTCCAGACTATGGAGTGGAACTCCCCTTCAGGCTGTGAAACAGACTACCTCAAACTTACGTCTTCCAGGTTGATGGACTAATTACATCGTCTTTATATCTCTACTGTCTGTGCTGTCTCTGTCTCTGTTTCGGAATACAGATACCTAACTGTTGCACCTGTGTCTTACTTATCAATCTCGGGTAAGTCTGGGGTGGCATAATTCCTATATTGGTTCCAGGTCCTTTCTTTTATTTGCCTCTCCATTATCATCTTTAAATTCTACAGTCCCTTGAAGCAACATTTTCACTCCTTAAATGAGCTTCCAGGTATATATGTCCCTGACACTGAGGAATTTTACTCATTTATATACCGTAGGCTACTCTATTTTTTTTATACCTGAAATAAAAAATTGATTACAATAATTTTAGTCTTTTCATGGTGTATGTGCGTGTGCTTGTGCGTGCATGCGTGATGACGTACATGTCCGTTTATACGCTAGAATGTGTGATCACGTGCATTTAGGGGTGGGGTGGTGTATAAGGTCCGTGCCCTACGTGGTTGCTTTCGTGTTCCTACAACAGATTAGAAATGAAACGTTAGTAAGTGCTTGATAAGGTTGTTTTATCGAGGCTAGTTTTTAGGCGACGTGTGTATAATTGTGGCGCCAGCTGGTGGCTGCATGAGGGGGGTGGTGGTGGTAGAGGGTGTTGTGGTGCTGCTGCTGGTAGTAGGAGCAGGGATGGTGGTGGCAGCATTGGGTATTTAGTTGGTGGTAGTGGTGGTGATGGTGTGTTATTGTGTTGGTAGTAGTGGTGGTGACAGTAGAGGGTGTTGTGGGGCTGGTGGTAGTGGTGATGGTAGTGGAGTGTGTTATTACGGTGTTGGTAGAAGTGGTAGTGGTAGTGCTGGGAAGTCTTGAATTTTTTACGAAAAATAAAATACAAGGAAAGCAAGTCAACAAAACAGTAGAAGGGAGGAGGAGGAGGAGTAGGAGGAGGAGGAGTAGGAGTAGGAGGAGGAGGAGGAGGAGGAGGAGGAGGAGGAGGAGGAGGAGGAGGAGGAGGAAGAGGAAGAGGAAGAGGAAGAGGAAGAGGAGGTGGTGGTGGTGGTGGTGGTAATGATGTTGATAGTGGTGGTAGGGTTGTTGTTGTTCTTGTTGGTGGTGCTGGTGCTGGTGCTGCTGATGCAGTATTAGCAGCAACCTCTTCCTCCTTCATGATGATGTTAAGAAAGACGATAAAGAAGTAAGGGGTGGACGAAAAGGAGCCTCGGCCTGGCTTTACTGTTATGAAATATGTCAACGTTCTCCACATGGATAAGCGTTAAATTCGTAAGGGTCACGCAGCACCTGGAGACTGGGAGGAGACGGAAGGTAATTAGACTTAATCGTCGGAATAGGGAAACTAAGATAAATCGTACAATAAAGCCACATGGAAGAAGGATAAAGTCGAAATCAAGTTGGTTGAAGCGAGATTATTATTTTTATTAATTTGGAATCGCTAAACACATAAGGTGAATGGGAGATAATTAGTTTTGATCCGAAGAAAGGGAAGGTAGCTGTAATTCCTCAAATCGAGAGCCTTTCAGAAGCGTGAAGGAGCCTTGGAGGGAGGAGAATGGAGTGAGGTGGGCGGGGGTGGGTGTGGAGGGACGCCCAGCATACATTACTGCCTCCTCCATTGTTGTGCTAATCTGGCCGCTACTAAACTGAACATCGCGTGACCCGCCCACACCACAACTAACTTACAATTAGCTAAACCAAGTCACTCAACTCACTGATCTCATCTCTGGAAGCTTTTTTTTGAGGGCATTTGCATAACTGGATACACCAGCAGTGTGCTGTTACCCTAGTTACATAGCGGGAACAAAAATTAGCTGTGTTTCCCTGTCATATTCCATCACAAGATTGGTTTCACACACAAGGTGTGGAAATCTGTCAGCCTGAGCTGGGAGACTTCAATTGGGCAATGAGAATATTGTCAAGAATTCCATGAAAGGTTCATTAGTTAAGGAAGCTTCAGAGGTTTCCTTTTAGCATAGCTAGAGTTGCTATTATTTGGAAATTACCATTTCTCAGGATGGCCTACTTGTCGGAGGGGTTTGGTGCAGTGATGATGGTGGAGATAGCTGTGATAGCGGTGGATGTGGTGATGGTGGTAGTGGTTATAATAGTAGTAGTGATGGTTGGGGTCCTGGGTGTGGGGGTTATAGTGTCAGTAGTGGTTGTGGTTGTGTTAATGATGGTAGTGGTAGCGAAAATGTGACGAAAGTGGTGAGTGGTGCTGGTTGTGGTGGTTAGTGGTGTCCAGAGCCTAGAACTTGCAATGATTATGATTACTTAAGTGTTTAACTTCTCTCCCCATCAGTCATAATTTCACAGCTGTTATATCATTCCGTCAATTGTCTTCCTCATCCCACCTCCCAGCACTGGAATACCTCAAGTTGCTACTCAGAGCTGCTGTAGGTTCCTAACCCAACACATCCCAGCACTAGCTACAGCTTCGTATCATTCTTTGCGGATGATTCCAAAATAAGTATGCAATTGTCTCAGTAGAAGACAGAAAAATTACAGATATTAATAAAGTTTTATATCTAGCAAATTAAAATAAAATTATGCTCAATTGTGTCAAATTTCATCTGCTTAGAAATAAGAAGAATGAACTCAAAACACTCACAATAAATAGAATTCAATAGACCTCATAGAACATAGGAAATAAATAAAATACTGAAAAATAATTGTCAGATGCAGCTAAGGCCAGGAAAATGACATGGTGAACTATGAAGCCTTTTAAAATCAAGAAATACCAGTGATATTTTACAAATCAATGGTGCTCTCACGACTCTATTATTGTTTTTGTGCTCATGTCGTTTTTTAAGATAGCAGAGGTCGTTTACTGTTCACATAAAATCAATAAAATAAACTACCGGAAACGCTTCAAAGCACCTGAATTATTCTCACTGGAATAGAGAGAAATGCCTTATAATTCATGCATCTACACACTGCCATGACAATTTACCGAAATGAAAGATGTGGTAGAAAGTGTAAAATAAACCCAATGAAAAGCAGGGGTCCCATAGATACAGTAAGAGAACACTGTGTCAACATCCGTGGCTCAAGAATCTTAAACCTGTTACTAGTTAGAACGAAGGCAGAAATTTTCGTGAGGAAACTGGACCACTATTTCCTACATATTCCTAATAGTTGTGATGGCTAAGTGGGCGTCTGGGCAGCTAGTACCAACAAAAATGAACCTGAGGCCGGGCTTCCAGAGAAGAAGAACCCTTGCAACAAGCCATAGGAATGAAAATAAATGGTATAAATTACCGACACAATGGAAACATAAACACATAAGCAGTTTAATGTGATCCTTTATTGACAACGTTTCACCTACACAGTGGGCTTTTTCAAGTCACACACAGATCTGTGTGTGACTTGAAAAAGCCCACTGTGTGGGTGAAACGTTGTCAATAAAGGATCACATTAAACTGCATATGTGTTTATGTTTCCAGCCATAGGAATGTTGAAGGTGGTACTACCTAGGAGCAGCCCATCCTTCTAATCAACATCAGAATATCAGTTTGGCTAAGAACGTCAAGCTTTTGACTGTGGCACTCGAATGAAAATGTGATTGTTGGATTTTGGATTTGAACGAGCACTCTGCGAGCACATGCTACCAAACGTAGTTCATTAATTTTATTTCTTGCACTTCGGCTGTTAGCATAAAATACCATCATATGTTTTTTCTTCTGCACATTTTTCCTATTCATCTTTGTTTTCACACAATTTCTGAAATTATCATTACCCAGAGTTGCTCCATGACAGTTACTATTAAGATTCTTAATATCAGAGCATAAGTCAATATATCCATACTCATTATTTATCATTTCTAAACCCATACCTCTAACTAATCCTAGTTTAAAGTCCTAACAACCCCCTCAACTGAGCTAGCAAGAAAACCCACACCTGCCCTGGATAAGTGAACCCCATCCCTGGCATACATGTCATTTCGGCCATAGAAGTTGTCCCAGCTGTCAATGAATGGTACTGCATTATCCTTACAGTGTTTATCCAGCCAACAATTAATACCAATTGCTCTGGACAACCATTCATTACCAACACCTTTTCTTGGCAAAATGCCACATGTAACAGGGCGCCCCCCTTCTTCCTAATTATGTCTATAGCTGTCCTGAACTTTCTAGCTAAATCCTCACTTCTACGCTTGTTTACATCATTGCCTCCTACACTGAGGCAAATAATAGGATTGATCCCATTACCGTTCATGATGTTGTCAAGCCGGCTAACAATGTCCTCCATCCCAGCCCCAGGAAAGCAACCCTCTGTCTCCTACTCCTGTTCTTCAAGCAGAATGCCCTATCCATGTATCTAACCTGGCTATCCCCAACAACAACAATATTCTTACCTTCCTTGGTGTCGTTCGTCGTGACGTTCCCAGTAGTCGACTCACATTCGTTGGGTAGCACGGAGAATGTATTAGATGCTTGGGTAGCGTTGAAAATGAGTTGGGAAAATATTCTCTGATCGCGGGTTCTATTACCGCCCGTGGTATGGTTTGTTTGCAATCGTGTCATTACGATTTCGTGAGTCATTCTGTTAGTGGGATGGATTTGTGAAGGACCTGCCTAGTATAGGCCAGCAGGCCTACGGCAGTGTTCCTCCTTTCTTATGTTCTTATGTAGGTAAAGTCTTATGTGCACAGTTAAAGTTTCGCCACTATTGCAAAAAGTTTTCTCAAAAGTCTTGAACTATATATGCATATCTTTATCTTCACATAAATTTATTAGGAAATTATTATCACTCTTATGAGTGAGAGGGGTTAGACTTGAGTGGAACTTGTACGTGAGTTAATAGATTTATCAAAGCTAATTGCTTGTGTAGCATTGAAAATAGGTTGTGCAAATATTCTGTTAGTGGGTTGGATTTGTAAAGGACCTGCTCAGTATGGACCAACAGGCCTACTGCAGTATTCCTTCTTATGTTCTTATGTTCTAAAACGAAGCCGCAGTTAGGTGGAATCTTTGAGACACGAGCACGACTCATCAAGCAGTATATGGAGTCGTCGGCGTCTGGAACATAAATCATAACCTCGACTTTGGCTGGAGCTGTCCACGATTACTGTAATTTGAGTCCCACTTCCAATGTTACGCAGTCCAAACGAGCTTCATCCATCAGTATTATGATCCACAAATCAGATTAAGGACAACATACATAATTAAACGTTCATAAAGCTTATATGTGGGTTCAAGGGGAACAGTGTGGGCATGAATATCTTCATGTATTATATGAAAATACTGAATTAATTAAAAATTATTGGTAGTAAATTTGGTAAACTAGGTGACTGATAATCGTTTAGAAATTTTGGATAATATGATAATTATCGACAGTGAATTTGGTAATATGGCTGGCTGAAAATCATCTGTAAAGTAGAAGCAACACCCGCAGTATTATTTTACTGTCAAAAACTTCAAGTCTCACAGAAACACAAATAATATTGCCGCCTGTATTGTGTATTGTGTATTCACATAACCGTTCCACACTCCTCCACAAAATAATGAGGTATTTATTTTCTGAATTTTCAAGTAGCACTGTGGCATCTGCGAGTAACAATTACAAATTCAGTCTAGGAATGGGACGATACTAAAAATTTTGCCGATACCGATTCCCAATTTTTGGTCAATACCAATACTTTTCCTTATTTTTATATTTTTAACATTATTATAATTATGTTCATCAATACATATGGGAATCCTTATTGCTTTTAAATATTAAATAATTTTATTTCTCTGAGATGAAACTGTCGGTTAAGTTCGTCAGGAAACAGGACAAGAGTTTGCAGATAAATTCTATTCAAGATTGATGGACTGACCACATCTACTCAAGGTTGAGGGACTGATTACCTCATTCTCCTCCTGTTCTTCAAGATTCTCCTTTGTATGGACTGATGAAGCCACTGTGTGGCGAAACGTTTCCTCAATAAAGATACCCAAGATGGAAATAAATGGTATCAAATACCGACACAGTGGAAATATAAACACATATGCAGTATAATGTGATCCTTTATTGACAACGTTTCACCCACACAGTGGGCTTTTTCAAGTCACACACAGATCTACCTGGGGTGGAAGGTACGGGAGTATTTATAGTCATGTTCAGAATGTTGAGGTCAGGTGGAGAATGCTGCATCTGATGATCTACCGGGTGGGGTTATAGAGTCTTGGGTAGCCTGGCAGGGGTATTGGACAAGTTGTAAGTAGACCTTCTGCAGTGTTCTATGTTCTTATGTGGGATAGCGATAAAGAAGTTTCTTGGCGAGTGGTTCAGCTATGTTATAGAAGCCGTTGTTCTGGTTGAAATTGTTGGTTATAGAGATAAGCGATGATTCCAGGATTCTTCGGTATTGAGTGTTGTCTTCTGTGGCGATAAGTCTTGAGTTTCTGTAGTTAATTAAATGGTTGTGTGAATTGCGATGTTGTACACAGGCATTCCTTGTATCGTCAGTCCTGCTTGCATATTGGTGTTATGAAATACGTGTTTGGAGGTCTCTTGATGTTTCGCCCACATATAATTTGTTGCAGTCATTACAAGGGATTATGTGTACCCCTGCAGAGGATGGAGGCTTGTCCTGTCTACTACTGGTGATGTCCTTGATGGTCGTGGTTGTGGAGGTAGATACTTGGAATGATGTATTGGAAAAGATGTTGGAAACATGTTTGGCAATGGAGTTGGTGGGGAGGACTATGTATCTCTTCTCGGCAGTGTCTTCTCTGGGTGTGTTGAAGATGTTTAATGCCCGCCGGTAGATCATCAGATGCAGCATTCTCCACCTGACCTCAACATTCTGAACATGACTATAAATAC
Organism: Cherax quadricarinatus; assembly: GCF_038502225.1. Taxonomy (NCBI): domain Eukaryota; kingdom Metazoa; phylum Arthropoda; class Malacostraca; order Decapoda; family Parastacidae; genus Cherax; species Cherax quadricarinatus. The sequence goes on from NC_091316.1 coordinate 7,556,985, forward strand.
TCCCGTACCTTCCACCCCAGGTAGATCTGTTTGTGACTTGAAAAAGCCCACTGTGTGGGCGAAACGTAGTCAATAAAGGATCACATTATACTGCATATGTGTTTATATTTCCAAAGATACCCAAGAGTTGCACATGTGTCTAATTTATCAGGACAAGAGTTTCCTGACGAGGGTCTTTGTCAGAAGATGGCCCGCCGTTGGAGCTTTTGGTTATCTGACCGGGACCTTCCGCTGGCTTCCCGGTCCACCCTTTTAAAATTATGGTTATAATTACAATCATTTTAATATGATAACAGTGTCATTACACATTACTAATTACAGGCATCCCCGCGAGGCTTACAAAATGGAAAAAAAAGAAAATATTAAATTTTTAAATCCATCTCCATATTTAGTTCTCTGAATAAAACATAATCAGAAATCCACTACGAAAATAATAGAATAATTTCCAGTTAAATTAAACATGAAACTTAATTTAAAGCTTAAAAAATAAAACTGAAAACGAACCTACTTTGTTGTAAATACCTGGAAATTCAATGTTTACAATTAGAGTTCAGAACTTAAGCAACCTTTCCCCATTATTAAAATGAATTGACCTACACATCTCCATTATACGGTTTAAAGTTTTCTTTTAAACTTTGATAAAAAAATCACTGAAAATATTAAAAGAAAACACACTATTCTTAATGCCTGAAATTAAAAATAAGCTATACGTATATACATTGCTGTAATAGCTAAAATTAAATATAGTTGTATTTCGGTGGCTGAGTGATCCCAGACAGGTATCTTCGTTTTTCATAATCCCGTCGCTTATGCCTCAGTGCAAGTGTCTGGAATAGTACAGTGTGTAGCATAAGTTGATAATGCAGATTTGAAGGATTTGAAGATTTGACGTTGAAGATTTGAAGGAAATCAGAAGAGATATTCATGAGTCATATGGAAACTAATATCCAAATTTCTCCAATAAAAGAAATAAATTAACATATGTGTCCATATTTAATTCTAACCTTTCAAAGAAGACAATATTCTAAAATTCGCAAGAACATTAAGCTTGAAACCGCTTAGAAGTTGCATTATCAAATTATGAATGAATATGGAAAGCGTGAAGTCAGTTGTATGCGGCTGTATGTCAGTTTTTCGAATTTTGTCCAGAAAAGCGAACTGGGACCTGGCAGGTTAAAATCAGTCCAAATGTTTATCTAAGTAAGATTTACCAGTATTTAAGAAAATAAATTTTATGTAATCCTAGTGTACATAACATATAAATGTTTTAGAATGGTCTTGAGGGCACACAGATGCTAAAGACACATAACAGAAGGTTAAACTGATTTAAGTTAGGATAATAAGATAGTCAAACAATGTGAATTATTTCTGTGGCATATAATATTGCACAAAATGCAACAAAATTTATGCCTTAACGAATGAAATGTTCCATCTATTTCATACGATGCATCAATCATTGAAAACTGAGGCTGTTCAGAATTGTTAGATTTAAATTAGAATAAGCGCCAATCCCTTAGAGTCCTTAAAACACCAGTTGAACGGGAGGCACTCAAATTCGATTCACCCAAGGGTATGATAAGTCTTGTTCCTTGGATCAACAGCCAATCATCAGCATCAAGGGGGTAAAATAATACAATAAGTTAAATATTACTATACTGTTTGGAGGTTGAAAGTGGCAAAATGGCCGATCAGAAAAGCCTTTTTCCAGTAATCACAAGGAAACAAAAATATGGGAATTGGCTATTGTAGCCAATTTCCATAGCATTAAAATAGTCTGATGAATCTTGCCCAAGATTAAACAAAAGTGTTGAAATTTTGAGGTAGAGTGAATAAGGAGTTCTCGAGTAATAAACGAAAATTTGTGATAGAGCACACGGAAATGTTTCTGAAAATGTTCTGAGAAATAGGAAAGTCTCTTCTCCTTAAACTTGAAAACGCCATAAAATAGCGGATTTTTTTTCCCAGTTTGTTTTCCGCATTTATATTCTATTTAAAATTTTCTACAGTTCTGTAAAAAAAAAAACGTTTTTTCTTTAAGCAAATCTGATAAAAATTGGCAAAAAAAAAAAAAAGAAAAAAAAATTGCAAACTAACACACACACAACTTAAAATTAGTGAAAAATACTTCTTATTAAGACACATTACCAGTTAGGGTCAATTTGCTCCCCCCCCCCAAAAAAAAAAATAGCAAATTAAAATTTGCATAGCTCAGAGTGACAAGCTATGTTGTAATAAAGACCATCATTGATATAAGTTTGAAGCCGATCAGAAAGGCATTCTCGAGTAATTGTTCTGATTCCAACTACTCCAATTATATAATTATAATGAAAGAAAGAGCTAAACCGTCAACTATTCCAAGTTTTTTAACAAAAAGCAAAATTTCAAATTTGTGCCTATTAGAACTAAACTCGTGGATATCACCCACATTATTGACTTCATCGTCACTAATAATTTGAAGCCAATCAGAAGAAGCATTCATTAGTTTTTGAATAAAGAATGAATGTGGATATTTATTTAATAAAACTGGAAGATTGGGATTTTTGCTATCCAATGGTAGTGTGAACCTTGTGTTGAGGAAGCCACAACAGTGGTGAAAATCTGAAGCCGATCACATTAGTCATTCTTCCGATTTTTATTTAGTATTTTAGTACATCAACAAATTGGCCTAAACGCAAACGAAACTTAAGAGGTACTATTCTGACCCTAAGATGCATCAGCCATTAAATTCTGAAGCCGTTCAAAAGGGGTAAACCGAAATTTTAACGTAATTTAATCGAGAAAAATTCTCACCGTTTTACATATAAAATTGTCAGATATACATATGCACATCTGAATTTCTCTCTCTGTTGTTGTTATATTTTTTTGGAAACTTTTTTGAACCTCTGAAGTTCCTCCACTGAGGATTTTGGAAGTTATCTGAGCCATTCCAGGATGTTCGAAATGAGTTCAATAATTTTGCCATGGGGCATGTGAACATGCCAGTTGTTCTAAGAATTAATTGCTCTTTCCCTTACACAAGTGTTACAAAAAATTAAATCAGTTGGATGAGGCGTTTTCGAGTTATGCGCAAAATAATATCAAAAAGTAGGAAGAAAAAAGAGGAAACATTCTAGCAACCTCATTGGCTCGGAAACATCCAGTTTCATTTCCTTAACTTAATCTCTCCCAATATTTTGATCTTCCTTTCATTCAATATCCAATTAACATCAATAATCAAACTTTTTTTTAACATCTGCATTACATCCGGCACACTGACGCATCCTTTCCCTATCTCTCAGTATTGCCTTTCATCACAGGCAAAAGGAGCAATCAGCACCTTCGTTCAGGTAAAGGAGTTGCCTCTCATGACATTTAGGATTCTAATCCACTTTCCCAGAGGAAATTGGAACGGAAACCTTACAGATTTATGAAGTATTAGCAAGTACTCAGAAAGACAAAGATATGTTTATAATGAATATAAGTTGAAATTAATAAGAATTACCTGTCATGTTAATTTTCATGAGACAGAAAGAGAATACCAGCATTGTCTTTTTCACACTTTCGATATAAAAGAGAATAATTTTTTGTGGTTTGCAGAATTAAGCAAGAAGTTTCCATTTTGCCAATTAATTTTTTATAACACACACACACACACACACACATACACACGCCTCGCTTATCTTCGTTCTTATCCCTAAATCTTTAATTTTCGTTTGCAAATAATTTCTCTCTACTCAGATAAACGTAAATAGTCGATCTGCCATTTGAAAACAAAGCTGACAGTCCCGGAAGATTTATGGCAATCAGTAATTGCAAACAGTAGCACTTTTATGTTTATAAATAGTCGAAATAACCACCTGTAGACATATTGTGAATAAGAGCAAACATAATTACCTGGAAATATCTAGACTATTTACAAGAGCAATGCATGTATAGCGCTCTAGATTTATGGAAGCTCTATTTATGCAAATTTAGTAATAGTATTACCTGGAGGAAGCAGTAGATAACAATAATTGTCTGTACGTCGGCGCCAATTTAGGCAATTACACTCACATAGTCTTTGCGCAGGAAATATAGGTGGCCGCGCAGCCCCCGGGCTTAGGAAGTTGCTCTCCTCACTAGGGCGAGCCAGTGAGCAAATGTGATTAATAACTGTATCGTGGGTATTGTGTTGTTGCACGCATACACACACACACCAGGAGATGTGAGTCGACCTCTGCAACCACAAATAGGTGAATACAAATAAGTGAACACACACATAAATACACACTACACACACACACTACACACACACACTCTACACACACACACACCTAACATGCTACAGAGGCTATAGAGGCATATATGAATGATGAATGGCATGATAAAAATCTGTTCATACAATAAATGGAAAAAATCGTGGTGTGCAACGGCATGGTGGTGTTTGCGACCCTTCACCCACACACCCCTTCCCCCCCCCAAAAAAAAAAAGCAGGTAAATGCTAAAAAGTCATAAGAATTATGAAATACGAAGAAACAGAGAAACCACTGTATATGTTATTGTTAGCAAGCAGGGGAAAATGGGTAAACGAAAATCATAAACAGTGTGAAAGCAATGCTGGAATAAAGAGAGGAAATCAAGTGGGACAGTAATCAAGGGGCTCCACCAACTCTTGCAGCTAAGTTTACAAGAAAAAAAATTCTCTAAGAGAAAAAATGAGCTCATGGGTAAATGTTACCAGTAGCGTCGCAAAGGAGTGAGTACTTGCCTCAGTGTATCAATTATGACGTCATGACAACGCTTATACTATATCCACATACTCAGATTTTCTTATTTTTTCTTTTGTGTTAGTATAGGCAGAAGAATGGGCAACCTACTTGGGCAAATTAGTTGCCTTTTGCGACATAAGGATTATAGCTCAATTTTTACCAGGGAAAGAATGGAAATGAAACTTGATCGGTTATTAGTATTACTGAGGGTAGGACTTACTCCCACGAGCAGGTTTCTTGCTGCCCCCTTCACCAGCAGCAGGTTTTCTGCCCCCCACCACCAGCAGCTAATCTCCTGCCCTTCCCCATTAACAGGTCTCCTCACCCCCTACCATCAGCAGCAGGCCTGCTGTCCCTCCACCGGAAGCATTCCGCCTGTGCCCAGCCGGCAGCAGACCGCCTGCCCTCCTCTCCAGAAGCAGGCCACCTGCCCCCTCCCCAGCAGCAGGCCGCTTGCATCCCCCTCAACAACAGGCCGTCTGCCTCCTCCTCCTTCCAGCAGCAGCCCCCCTGCCCCCTTTCCGCTACGCAATTTGAAACACTCTCGCACTTGATCAGAGGTGCTATCTTGTTTATATATGTTCAACTGCACGCTACCCATAACCCTTCAGCCCTTCAATCTCAATTTTGATAATGGCGGCTTCATAAAATAGGGAGTAATGATTGTAATCACTGCTAGCTGCTCGACCACTGTACTCTAGTGCACAGTGCAGGCTTGCACCACCACGTCTCTCTCTCTTTCTCTCTCTCTCTCTCTCTTCTGTATGCAAATGTGGGGGATGTTGCTTGGTGCAGGCCCCAGGTGCTACTCTCAGGCTGCTACACCTGCCTCATCTGCCAGCCTCTCCGCCCGCCCCTCGCCTGCCCGCCTGGGCGAATGCCCAGCTTATCAAAACTGCTCGTAAAAATTATATTAGAACTGCTTTCAACATGCTATCAAACTGCTCTCTAAAATGCTGTTTTAACTGTTATCCAATTCTATTGATCTACCAAAACTTTTGTCAAACCTCTGTCAGAACTTTTATCAGACTTTTATTAAAACTTCCTTGAAACTTCCATCAGATCTGCGAAAAAAAAGGTTTAGTTTCAGATTAGTTTTATCTATGTATCAAATTTAGTGAACTGTTGCAATAATATTGTATTTCGTGAAGAGCCAAATCACTTGTGGATCATTCATTGCTAGGAAGTGGTCGAGGTTCGAATCTCCGTCCTCTAATCGCAGACCTGTGTCTGACCAGTCAGATTCTTGGTGTTCTCCGCCCTATGGTAGAATCACACACATTAAATGGAAAAAGAACAGATGAACAGATTGAGTTTTCATAGATTTAAAAAAAAAATGATAGTTACCAGTGAAAGATTAATCTAAAAATTACAAAATACTGGAGAAAAAATGCCAGTTGCTGTAATGATTGAGAGGCTAAATGTTTGGATCCGAGGGAATGAATGTCTTCGTGGGGTGATGACACTAGTTTGATCCCACAGCTATAAGTGTTTACCCCTTTGTTATCACTAGTGTGGTTCCACAAGGATAAATGCTTCTCCCTATGATGGGTCTCACATGGATTAGTACTTGCCCCATTGATGTAACTAGCGCGGTCTCACAACGATCAGTGCTCGTGATTGGGTCGAGTCGATACGTAAAGTGTTGGGCTGCCAATACAGCCATCCACTTGAGTATGGAATGGGGGAAGGGCTGTAAAAACAACTTTCCCTTGTTCTTGTATAAATCAAGGGGTTAGGTGGTGGACAGACAGAAGGATGAACCTCACCCTCCATTGCTGGAAAATGAGAGATGAAGTTCGGCCACAGAACTGGCTGGAGGTGGATAGTTTTGTGGGCCAATTTTAGAGGGTGAAGCATCTCTTGAAGTTAGTGCTGAAGGACTTGGTGAAGATTGATATGTGAGCTACATTGAACCAATTTATTGTTAGTGGACTTTGCTAGTAAAATTCTATATTCTCCAATTTTCATAGCTGATAAATCATCGTAATGACTCGTATTTCGTGTATTATCCTAAATTAGTATCTTCCATGAATGCAAAGTGGTTCATCCTCTTTAATAGTGTAGCTCTATAGAGCGTATTAAGAGTACTGAATGATCAGAACTCAAGCCGATTAAATGGAGCCATAAGTATTGCTAAGTGCCTTTCGGGAGTTGAGGGATTTTTCATCTCCCTGGTATGACTTCACTGGCGTGCAGAGGCGGTAATTCTTAATTAGGTGTGGCGTAAGCCGAGTATGTTCCATTTATTCGACGTTCATCACACACCTATTGGCATGCCTTCTCTACCAGCAAACTGGCAGTGCAGAGTATAACAGTTCTGGGGCTCTACTGCTGTATTAATTGTCCAGTTCAACCCACCAATAAGGTGAGAGCCAGCTCCTCAGCCAACGTGACGTCACACCTGCCTGACTGGCTGAGGGGGCAGACTCTCGCTGATGCTGGTCCAGTCCACTCTTGCGAGTGGCTCTTTGCTCTGTTTTATCCTTATACTATATACTTAACTGTGTAAATATTGTACATAAATGAAGGAATATATGGGTCAAGAAAAAATACCCCTTCTGTGTTTGTCTTGCCCTTGTTTTGCTGGGTTGCTAGCTATTTTGCTGACTTAAGTTACATTCAGGTGTAACAGGCTTTGGATTGCTACCTGTGTTCGTAATAGTAGGAGTAAATAACAAAAAAAGGCACAATACCGTGACTGGAATGATACACAAATAACCCGCACATAAAAGAGAGAAGCTTGCGACGACGTTTCGGTCCTATTTGGACCATTGACAAAGTCACACTAACCAGAAGTGGAGCAGGACGGCTATATATAGGCAGGAAGAGGTGGAGGTAGTAGTAGTAGTAGTAGTACAAGAATGGTATATAATACCGACAAGATGAAATTAAGACACATACGCAACACCCGGGCATCCCTATCGTAGACGTTTCACCATCCAGCCAGCCACTGGATGGCGAAACGTCCACAACAAAGACAACCAGACGCCGCACATGTGCCTTATTTAGACTGTGTAAGCTTTCGTAAAAAATATTAATTAAAGTATCAATGGTGGAGAAAAAGTTAAATTTTAACCAACTCATAAAGTTAATAATTTAACACTGCTTCGGGAGGATATGTTGTATGGAAGAACCATGATTTGTTTTGCTTGTGAAAATTGTGGGAAATACGGAATTACAGTACACTGGTAAAATACAGTAAATAGTGATACACAACTACTCAGTTTACACCAATTGTACATCAGTTTACGACTAGTCCTTCAGGGGTGGTTTCAGAAATTATTTCATTCTCTGAAAAAGGTCTTGAGAGACCAGTAATTATCAGCCAGCTCAAATGGGTGAATCTCATCTATTGTTTTCCTCGACGGAAGGTGAAGTCCGCCTCTCTTCACTATTACGAACACAGGTATAGTATGGCTTGCATACCTGGTCGTAATGGGATTAAAGTGGAGCAAATAAAACTCAACAATAGTATATGACTTGTATTTTCCATCACCAAATATTCCCCTTAAGGGGGTTCCTTGTTGCTGGTGAGGGGTTCTTGATCTAGGGAATTGGATCTATGCTCCAGTTCCCTAAATTGAGCCGGAATACCTTCCATCCCCCTACCCTCAACAGGCGCTGTATAATCCCTAGGGTTTAGAGCTCCCCATGATTATAATTCACCAAATATTAACAACCTTGTACTTACAAGTATGAACACTATGTACAGTGATAGAATAATTAATGTACAATGTGAAACAAGAGGGCAAAAACCAGAGAATGCACCGTGCTCGGCCAGCAGCCCAGACTAGTCTCTGAATTCGCTTGGCACAAGTGAACCACGTTGCTTCAGCTTTGGTGGGCTTGTCTGTAATTGGCCAATGAACCAAGGTACTGATTTAACGATGGATATCCTTTTATTGTTAAACCCTAAGCATCTGGTTCGCTGGTCAGGAGGCAGCCTATATGGGAGAATGATAAACACCGAATAAAATATAACTCGTCACATACCACAACCACCTAACCCCTCCATATATATGAGAATGTGGAGTTTTTAGTCTCTCATCCCATATTAAAGTGCATGGCTGTACTGGCACAAAACTTCATAATTAATGGCATCCCACAAGTCACTGCTCTCCCTGGTGATGTTAATACATGGTCCCACAAATCACTGCTCTCCCTGATGTCACTAACTGGGTCCCACAAGGATCAGTGTTTACGACGGTTTGATGTCACTAGTGGGGTGCTACAAGGATCAGTACTCGTGATGGGGTGATGCCACTAGTGGGAGCCTACAAGGTGCAGTGCATATAAATAATGCAGAAAATCTTATGTAAAGCAGGATATAAATACATTTATAATATTTTCCCTGAGAATTTGTGAAATTAAAAATATATGATAATGTTAATGTTGGAATTTAGCATTGATAAATGGCGGTTGATTAAAATGGCTTAAAGTACAAAGACGTCCCATGCTGATTATAACTTGTGTGGTAGAATTTTGTGCTTATTATATTTATATGAAAGCGATAAATATTTTTGGGATTGATAGCTCTTGGGGAAGAGGAGGTAATCAAGTGTGATTCATGGAAGAGGACGGTAACACCGGTCACCCATTTCCCTCATCTCTTGAAGGGAAACTTTTTAAAAACACGTAATGTAGAAAAAGATTTTGGGATGCGTATAGATAACGAATCAAGAACTATGTTTAAGTGGTAGCGACAAACTAGTATGCTAAATTGGTTAAGTATAAAATAACTTTGAATTACATGGATGAGAGAATTCTAAGTACTTTTTATGCATCTCATCCTCCAGCACTCAGCTTTCAAGAGGAAACTCAGCTAGTTTCGGGTGCACTGCGCTACCAGAAATATGCAGCCCCCCCTTTTTTTATCGAGTTATTGTTGGTTAATTATACGTAAATATAAATTAATATACATTAGTCTAGCTAAATCTACCGAGAATAACCAATATTAAATTTTTGTCTGATATTAGATAAGGCAGAAACGCATGAATGGCAATTTGCAAGAGATTTACGCTGTAATTGCAAAACAGGTTATTATATTATATATTTTAGTGCAACGGTAACCTGTGCAGCTGTCATGTAGTGTTCACATATAACAAAACATAGTTAAAATAGCTATTCAGAGACATGAGAAAAAATCAGAACTGATACGTATACGATGAGAGTCAATGGAAATGACCTGGCTTTGGGACAGCACTGGGAACATATATGATAACTACATATCCTATGAATATGGAAGATTTCTTGGTATCACTGATAAGGAAACCACGAGGTCATATTTTTAAACTACACAAAACAAGTGTTGCAGAGGTAAATATGAAAAATGTTCAATCGAGCGGTAGATAACAGGAATTAAATCAAAGGATATATAGTGTGCTAAGAGTAGTGGGTATTTGACAGTCTGATTGCACACTGTTATAGCATAAGGAACGTAAGAGACGAGAAACATTGCTCTGGTTGTATCAATCAATCTCTTCATATTTCAGACCGTCAGTGTTTAAACATTTTGCTCAACATTGATTATTTCACTTTGCTCTGTTTTCCTTCAGGTTAGGTCTCATTGGTCCTATTTATCTTCAGGTTAGGTCACATAAATCTGTAATTAGAAAAGCACGCCGTGATAGGTCTGGCACCGAGGTGGCCGAAGAAAAATAGGAAACAGGGAATTGTTGACGTACATCACTCTTGGTGCCAAAATAAACTGTATAAGTGTATACATGTCTATAATTTAAATAAAAAACTACACACACACACACATATATATACACACACACATATATATACACACACATACATTTCCCCCCACACACACAGCTACACATACACACAGCCACATACACACACACACACACACACACACACACACACACACACACACACACACACACACACAGCCACACATACACACAGCCCCCCCACACACAGCCCCCCCCACACACACACACCAGGGACCTGCAGCCACATATAGGTGAGTACATACACACACAGGCCTAGTGTCTAATCGACATGTGCCTAAGACAAAATGGTCACACACACACACACACACACACACACACACACACACACACATACACACACACACACACACACACACACACACACACACACACACGCACACACACACAAAGTGTCTAATCGGCATGTGCCTAGGACAGCATGGTAACTAAAACACACACATACACACATGCACACACACACACACACACACACACACACACACACACACACACACACACACACCATCTGTAAGGAGAGACAAATGGCTCGTGTTACACACCCTATTACAGCAATTTCAACACCGCCCGGGGAACTGGAATGGAATAATAGAAACATATCCATTAGCGGCCGTCCAGCCAATGGTTGTGTAATCTGGCGTATGATGCCCTTCACGTTGCCACACCCGCGTGTTTCTTTATGTTCTGCACACATCTAACAGCCAGCCTCATTTGCATATTGACTCGTAAATTACAGAACAAAAAACCCCAAGAGCTGTGGCTTATCAATTAATTCTAGAGAGTCTTTGAGTTATGGCGGTCATTACATGAATTCCACTTATTACCATTTTAATGCCTGACATGAAATTATAGACAGGCAGGTAGTGTGGCGAATGGCCTTGCTTTAAGTGCCCACAATTGAAGTTTGTAATCCGATATTACGGTCTTGTTGCTTTTGGTTTTTATTCATTCTGGTGAAAAAGGAAATCGCTAACCACTGAAAGCTCTTCAGCTGCCGATAGTTTAGGCGTCATGTACTCTGCCCGCTGATGCTTTGCAACCCCTTTAATTAATCTTTATTCAGTAAAAAGACACAATTATTCTTCTCCAACTTTATCAAGTGTATGTTTTTGAATTACGAAGCAAGCAATTACTTTTAACTTAATTCATCTTGCGATAATCAAAACTGCACATGCTAGCTTTAATAAATATGATAGAACGGTAAAGTGGCAACACTGACCATCCACACCCAGACTCAACTATTTAATATTCATTTAAATCCTCGTCATTACAAAAACATATCAAGTTACACGAACACAAACACAGCTTTTGACTTTGAATTATAAACGTAAAATCTTATTCTTAATTGCTCATGATACCAATCCAGGATCATATTTCATTGCTGAGGAAGAAATAGTGTAAGAAATCTTGGCGTGTTGGGGTGCAGCATCCGAGCGGAGATGAGATGCTCGCGTGAGAGAGGGCAATTGGCAGGGGGAAGTCAGTCAGGGTGAGCATGCAGTCGTAGAAACCTTATTAGATCTACCCTCGCATTGTCTAGCCATCTGAAAATCACCCTTCAAGACTTGGGGCATGCCATTCTATTGCCGCCTCCCCAAACATCAATCGGCAGTGCGCATTTGTAGGAAGATTTTCGTGCAATGGCAGATACGTGGCCGCCCCTCACCGCCCAGGAGTGGCTAACACACACCGAGAAATGACTTAAACATGGTCATCAGTGACACTCGGTTAACCTCGGCTCACTAACCGTTTGTTTAGGTAAGCAGGTGTGTTGCCTCCCAATTCCGTCCTCTCCCTTCCTCCTTTCTCTCCCTCCCACCCTAAGGCCCACCCCACCTTCACGGCTAAGGTTGAAGATGCAAGCGTCTGCCTCAATGAGGTGGTGTGTGGCGCCGTTGTACTGTAGGATCCCATCACTTTTTTCATCTCCATCTTAAAATGCTATTTTATACAATGGAAAACCACCAGTTTTGTCGCACAGAGTGATTCTTAGCATAACATTGTTTCAATACAATCATTAATTACGAGGCCATAAAACGACTTAGAACAACTTGAGACGGACTATCACTGACAAAGACGGCTCAACATTTCGTAAAGGCTTATCTCTCAGCGCTGTCGTATAATTTCTGCAGCCAGAGCTCATTACACGAGTACACACACTAATTGACACCCCAACACTATCACTATGTAATTAGTTCGGCATCTCTTTGGCGAGCCAAACCTGGCGAGATATCAAGAGTGTAATAGTGTTGGCCGCGCGCCTGCGAGAATTGGGGAAGAGTGCAGATGAAATCACTGTTCCTGACGCCGCCCTGGCATATTGGCAACGAGAGAGAGAGAGAGATGGAGAGAGAGAGAGAGAGAGAGAGAGAGAGAGAGAGAGAGAGAGAGAGAGAGAGAGAGAGAGAGAGAGAGAGAGAGAGAGAGAGAGAGAGAGAGATTTAATAGTTCGGCTGATATTAACAGCAGGATAATTCTCTACTTCAGCATTTAAGTCTCTGTCTGGTGCTAGTGCTGGCGCCTCTCCTACACTCGACAACTATAATATTTACTTGACTTATTGCCGGATAATTGAATATTTCCTTCATAATGCGTTTATGACGTATTTAGCATCTCATCGATAAGCAAATCTTATATGCTTGATAAAATTCTTTATGAATAGCTACTTTTTTTTCCTTTAAGCACATTCTAGATTCTAGCAGTACTTTACGTCATAGGTGACATAATGTTTGACACAGTCATTCGTTACCTGTGTTACTCTTTTGCACTGCTTTTAACTACATCTCTTGAGTTCTTTAACAACGAATCCCTGCACACTATTCTTCCCTGTCCGCTAATACCCTCCCCTGTCCACTGTCTACCCTCCCTGTCCGCTGAATACTCTCTCCTGTCCACTAACTACCCTCCCTATTCGCTAAATATACCACCCTGCCCACTAATTACCCTTCCCTATTCACTAATTACCCTCCCCTGTCCACTAATTACCCTACCGTGTCCACTAATCGCCTTCACCTGTGCACTAATCACCCTACTATGTCCACTAATTATCCTACATTATCTACTAATTACTCTCCTCTGTCCACTAATGTCCACTAAATACCCCTCCCTGTCCGTTAAATATCTTTCCCTGTTCACTAACTACCCCCTCTGTTCACGAACTACCCCATTTGTCCACTAACTACCCCCACTGTTCACTAACTACACTCCCCTGCCTAATAACTACCTGTCCCTGCCAAATAACTACCCTCTTTCTACTAACTACCCTCCCCTGCCAAATAACTACCCTCCGCTGCCGACTAACTACCCTTCCCTACCCACTAACTACCTAAGCCTGTTTACTCACAACCAACCTCTGCCTTGTAAAACCTCTCTCCTGCCAACTAACTACCGGTCCTAGAAATCTAACTACCCGCGTGTCCCTTGTAACTAACACAACGAGGCCCATAACAGCCGACTGGCCTCAGCAACACATTCCACAAGGACAGTTATAATCATTTATGAAAGGAAAACAATGAGCGTGAGTGATAAGCTTTGAATAAAGAAAGATTTATGAATTGTAAACAAGACATGTAGGGGAAGCAGAAGTTGCAGCCAGGCTCATTCTGACGAGCATATTAAATTTATAGTCAATGGGAAGACTTCTTCGCATTGTAGATGAGGTTAGGATTACTCCTGGTCGCCTGCTTCGAGAGAAACTTCATTCCTGACGGCGTCGTACCTATCTACTAGAGCGCTGTGGAAGATGGAAAATGCTGGGCAGTCTTCTCCACTGGCATTAAAACTTTATGGGTATTTTATAGGAGTGCAGTTGTGTATTTGTAGCCCTTTGGTAAGGGTCTTCGGTATTCTTTCTTGTAATGTTATAGATGGGGAATTAGAGGATAGGTCATCAGGGCTTTGGTGGAAGTCTCTTCATGGAGGGTGAGGCGCCTTGTGGCTTGTGAACGGCTCTCCATGGAGGGTGAGGCGCCTTGTGACTTGTGAACGGCTCTCCATGGAGGGTGAGGCGCCTTGAGGCTTGTGAACGGCTCTTTATGGAGGGTGAGGCGCCTTGAGGCTTGTGAACGGCTCTTCATGGAGGGTGAGGCGCCTCGTGGCTTGTGAATGGCTTTTCATGGAGGGTGAGGCGCCTTGTGGCTTGTGAACGGCTCTCCATGGAGGGTGAGGCGCCTTGTGGCTTTTGAACGGCTCTCCATGGAGGGTTGAGGCGCCTTGTGCGCCTTGCTCTCCATGAACGCCTTGTGGCTTGTGAACGGCTCTCCATACAGGGTGAGGCGCCTTGAGGCTTGTGAACGGCTCTCCATGGAGGGTGAGGCGCCTTGTGGCTTGTGAACGGCTCTCCATGGAGGGTGAGGCGCCTTGAGGCTTGTGAACGGCTCTCCATTGAAGAAATTGGATCTATTCTCCTCCTTCCCCTAGATCAATCCCAATTTTCTCCTTACGGGATGAGCTCTTCCCGATGAATAAATAATAATAATAATAGTTTTTATTGGAGAGTCTGCACTCTAAGTGATTTACTACGCATTCACAAGAACATTTGTGTTTGCTTAGTACCTGTAAATATAACACCGGGAAAGAATAAAGAATATCAGTTTGTTGTGTTGAAGATCTATCAACTATTAGTGTGTCATTAAAGCTGTTATTCACTTGTGCTCTAACACGAAGGATTCTATCAAATAAGTTTTGAACTCTCAAAGTATATACACCGAGATATAGTGTATATAATATACACAGTGTTTCATTATATAGACATGGAGAGGTGTGTATTTAAATACAACGATATGCACACCTCAGTGTCTATACACTGAGGGAATATTCATATCAGTGTATATATACAGAGGGATACGCGCCTCTCGGTATGTGTACTCTAAAGTGGCAAACAAGTATCGTCCGAGCTATTACCTAAAAATTTACCTAACATGACTACAACAAATCACTTGCGTTGCCATAACCATGCATGGCATCACCCAGTAAAATACACGGAAACTATTATATACATAGGGGAGGGCTAAACTCGAAGGCTTCATACAGCACTTTGGGAATGAGAAGTAATCAGCTTTGATCTAAGGACAAACTCTAGTTTCTTAGATCAAGTGCTCTCCAGCATCATCAAGGTCCACCCCCACCTTGAAGAGCGAGGCGGCAGAACAAGTGTACAAAAGTGTATTCGTAATCATAAGTGCTTGATTTCTCATAGTCTCAACCTTGTCATGCTGCCTGACGCACGATTAATTGACGTGTTCATCAAACCCTCCCACACTAAATATTCATATCAGGACCATATTACTTTCAGACTTGTAAACAGCAATAATAATACAAATTCCTGGGGAATATCCCATTTCTCTCCAGTAAAGACAGTCATATATCAGAGGTTATTAAAAGTGTGGTGTGGTGGCGACACCTGGCAGTGAGCAAGGTCTGGCCTGCGGGCCAGAATCGTTTAAAGTTTAGGTCTTCCTTCCTTGCTACGAAACTATAATTATTGTGTTAGTACCGAGACCTGGAGGGCCGCCCATACCCATCTGGAATTTAGACGCCCATTTCTACACTTTCTGACCAAGAAAAAGTGAATTATATTAGTAATTTATTATTCTAGCGAGAAAATTATGTGGAGGTTTCTTTGAATGTTTTGATGCTTGTAGATGCAATTCACATTAATATTGGGCACT
>NC_091316.1:7575625-7595625 GCF_038502225.1 Cherax quadricarinatus
CCTCATACCTCACTACGCTGCTCTTACCTCATTCCTTACTACACTGCTCTTACCTCATACCTCACTACACTGCTCTTACCTCATACCTCACTACACTGCTCTTACCTCATTCCTCGCTACATTGCTCTTACCTCATTCCTCGCTACACTGCTCTTACCTCATTCCTCGCTACACTGCTCTTGCCTCATTCCTCGCTACACTGCTGTTATCTCATTCCTCGTTACACTGCTCTTACCTCATTCCTCGCTACGCTGCTCTTACCTCATTTCTCGTTACACTGATCTTACCTCATTCCTCGTTACACTGCTCTTACCTCATTCCTCGTTACACTGCTCTTACCTCATTCCTCGCTACACTGCTCTTACCTCATTCCTCGTTACACTGCTCTTACCTCATTCCTCGTTACACTGCTCTTACCTCATTCCTCGTTACACTGCTCTACCTCATTCCTCGCTACACTGCTCTTACCTCATTCCTCGTTACACTGCTCTTACCTCATTCCTCGTTACACTGCTCTTACCTCATTCCTCGTTACACTGCTCTTACCTCATTCCTCGTTACACTGCTCTTACCTCATTCCTCGCTACACTGCTCTTACCTCATTCCTCGCTACACTGCTCTTACCTCATTCCTCGCTACACTGCTCTTACCTCATTCCTCGTTACACTGCTCTTACCTCATTCCTCGTTACACTGCTCTTACCTCATTCCTTACTACACTGCTCTTACCTCATTCCTCGTTACACTGCTCTTACCTCATTCCTCGCTACACTGCTCTTACCTCATTCCTCGTTACACTGCTCTTACCTCATTCCTCGCTACACTGCTCTTACCTCATTCCTCGCTACACTGCTCTTATCTCATTCCTCGTTACACTGCTCTTACCTCATTCCTCGCTACACTGCTCTTACCTCATTCCTCGCTACACTGCTCTTACCTCATTCCTCGCTACACTGCTCTTACCTCATTCCTCGCTACACTGCTCTTACCTCATTCCTCGTTACACTGCTCTTACCTCATTCCTCGTTACACTGCTCTTACCTCATTCCTTACTACACTGCTCTTACCTCATTCCTCGTTACACTGCTCTTACCTCATTCCTCGCTACACTGCTCTTACCTCATTCCTCGTTACACTGCTCTTACCTCATTCCTCGTTACACTGCTTTAACCTCATTCCTTACTGCACTGCTCTTACCTCATTCCTCGCTACACTGCTCTTACATCATTCCTTACTGCACTGCTCTTACCTCATTCCTCGCTACACTGCTCTTACCTCATTCCTCGCTACACTGCTCTTACCTCATTCCTCGCTACACTGCTCTTACCTCATTCCTCGCTACACTGCTCTTACCTCATTCCTCGCTACACTGCTCTTACCTCATTCCTCGCTACACTGCTCTTACCTCATTCCTCGCTACACTGCTCTTACCTCATTCCTCGCTACACTGCTCTTACCTCATTCCTCGCTACACTGCTCTTACCTCATTCCTCGTTACACTGCTCTTACCTCATTCCTCGCTACACTGCTCTTACCTCATTCCTCGTTAAACTGCTCTTACCTCATTCCTCGCTACACTGCTCTTACCTCATTCCTCGTTACACTGCTCTTACCTCATTCCTCGTTACACTGCTCTTACCTCATTCCTCACTACACTGCTCTTACCTCATTCCTCGTTACACTGCTCTTACCTCATTCCTCGTTACACTGCTCTTACCTCATTCCTCGCTACACTGCTCTTATCTTTATGTTTTGTTTAGTGTTCGTTTGGTTAGTTTTGTTATTACCTGAGAAAAGTTTCGGCAAGACCGTTCGTGGAGCGGATATCGCTATTCGTATGCAGATGTTTACACCATGCATGTGTTTACACTGTGCATGTGTTTACAACATGCATGTGTTTACACCGTGCATGTGTTTACACCGTGCATGTGTTTGCACCGTGCATGTGTTTACAACATGCATGTGTTTACACCGTGCATGTGTTTACACCGTGCATGTGTTTACACCGTGCATGTGTTTACACCGTGCATGTGTTTACACCGTGCATGTGTTTACACCGTGCATGTGTTTACACCGTGCATGTGTTTACACCGTGCATGTGTTTACACTGTGCATGTGTTTACAACATGCATGTGTTTACACTGTGCATGTGTTTACAACATGCATGTGTTTACACCGTGCATGTGTTTACACCGTGCATGTGTTTACACCGTGCATGTGTTTACAACATGCATGTGTTTACACCGTGCATGTGTTTACACCGTGCATGTGTTTACACCGTGCATGTGTTTACACCGTGCATGTGTTTACACCGTGCATGTGTTTACACCGTGCATGTGTTTACAACATGCATGTGTTTACACCGTGCATGTGTTTACACTTTGCATGTATTTACACTGTGCATATGTTTACACTGTGCATGTATTTACACTATGCATGTGTTTACACAATTCATGTGTTTACATCGTGCGTGTGTTGACACTGTTCATGTGTTTACACTGCATATACTTACACTGTGTAATAGGAATCATTCACAACTGAACGATTCTTATTGTTTCCTTAACCATCTCATTACCAGAGGGATGGTTAATCGGGCATAAAGCCTATCAACTACACGAGGGCAGTTAAAACTTCGTGCAAACTGTTCGCCACCAGTCAGAGATACTTTAATCCATTAAATATAGATTAGAGAAAAATCTCCACGTATATACAGTGAAAGCCGTGTATACAATGAGACATACACCTCACAGTGTATATATCCTTGTTGCCAGATTATTGTTGGTATTTAAAACCTATCGACTACACAAGGGTCATTAAAGACTGCACGATAACCTTTTCATCATTAATCAAAAATATTTTATTTCCAAATACGAACATATTGGGATTAACGTAAATTCTAAAAGAGTATATAAACTGAGATATACATTCCTCATTGTGTACAATGTGCATACACTGTTGCTCTCCAAGCACACACATCAAAATGGATACATTTATTAGAATATATAAAAACTATTGCCAGGTAGGTAGGTAAATTTCGTCAGGATATATTACAATTGTTTCCTGACGCTTTTGGTGATTTGACCGAGGCCTTCCGCTAGCTTTCCAGTCCGCCTTTAAAAATTAAGATTAGATGCCAGTTGTATCGTGGATTGTTTTTCTAATTGGCACAGCTGTTGCTAAACACATTGTTTATAGTTTTATGTAATTTTATCTAACCTAACCTTACCAAAATAGGGAAGTGATTACATTATATTTACATTTGGAAATACATAAGTGTAATACAAGTGATACCAAGCTACACAGAAAAACAGAAAGTATGGGTATTACTGTATATTTCACACCTTTCAACTGGATGGGGATGCCTAGATGATGGTAAATGGCTCTTCATCGATTCAAACTTGATTCATCGATTCAAACTTGATTCATCGATTCAAACTTGATTCATCGATTCAAACTTGATTCATCGATTCAAACTTGATTCATCGATTCAAACTTGATTCATCGATTCAAACTTGATTCATCGATTCAAACTTGATTCATCGATTCAAACTTGATTCATCGATTCAACGATTCATCGATTCAAACTTAATTTCTTTCCATTCTCTAGGTGCTATATAAACCATGCGGGTTTAATTAACACTTTCCCATTAGAATGATTAATAATAATAATAGTAATAATAATAATAATAATAATAATAATAATAATAATAATAATAATAATTTAAAATTGAGCCTCACTCCTTAAGATTGGTTTATTGTATGGGCGAAATAGATATAATTATCATACCTTCTACTTTATTTTCTCCTTGTAAGTTCGTTTCTACAGAACTTTTATTGATATATTTATTGCCAATGATTATAATGAAACAGTACATTCAGACTGATTACTGTTGTGGTAGTTTCATTCCAGTTAAGATGTAGCCTCTAAAAATTAAATAAAATAACAAATTAGCTTTAGCAGTTTACGTGATGGAAATTAGCTCACTGGATAACCATAGTGATCACATAACACGCAGATAACTGCACTTTACTGACCGCTTTGTAGTATTATCTGGGGCTGTCTGTGTAGTGGAGATCATTACGAGGCAGCCTCAGCCCCGCCCAGTCTCTCTCTCTCTCTCTCTCTCTCTCTCTCTCTCTCTCTCTCTCTCTCTCTCTCTCTCTCTCTCTCTCTCCTCTCCAGCTTTCATTATTCTTCTTCAGCAGCCCTTGAAGAAAAATATCTAGATGCTGGTGAGGTTTTTTTTTCGATCCATGGAATTGGAACTTTTCTCCCTTACCTTGGCTCGAACCTGCCTGTGTCCCATTCCCTAGGTGCTGTATACTCTCTTTAGATTTAGCGCTTTCCCATGATTGTAATCAAAATAATCTTGTTATGCCGTCCATTTGATTGTGTTTATGGCTGCTGGACTGCAACCCCATCAAGAGCAGAGCTGAGGAAATCTGTCATGGAGAAAGAAGACTAAAAGGGAGTAGAGACTGCGGGGACAACGGCCGCAATCCTTGAAGTATCCAAGGTGGAGAACCGATTACGGAGGACCTTATAGTAAGGAGACTCTTCGAACACTGAGTACCTAAGACGGAGGATCTTGTAGCAAGAATAACCTTCGAACACGGAGGACCTGCTGGCAAGAAAAACCGAACACGGAGGACTTTCATAGGCACCACTGTGTCCAGTGGTGCCTATGCTAAGCTTCCTATGGTGTAGAAATACACCTAGTTGGACGAATCTTATTGTGGCTAGCTGGTCCAGTGGCTAACGCGACGGTCTGGAGTTTTGAGACTCTCTGACCGCGGGTTCAAATCCCGCCCGTGGTA
The DNA here is from genome assembly GCF_038502225.1 of Cherax quadricarinatus. NCBI lineage: Eukaryota > Metazoa > Arthropoda > Malacostraca > Decapoda > Parastacidae > Cherax > Cherax quadricarinatus. Next base: position 7,580,443 of record NC_091316.1, read on the forward strand.
TGACTTATTCTCACCCCACGAGTGTTAAACATTCAGAATTCAACGTTACCTTATGTACCTTTAACTTCGTTGTCAGTTGTATCGCGACCGTATTTTTTTATATAATTATTTGTGGCTTAATATTCGTTTTTATAATGTTACATGGCCCGGTGGCCTGGTGGCTAAAGCTCCCGCTTCACACACGCAGGGCCCGGGTTCGATTCCCGGCGGGTGGAAACATTTCGACACGTTTCCTTACACCTGTTGTCCTGTTCACCTAGCAGCAAATAGGTACCTGGGTGTTAGTCGACTGGTGTGGGTCGCATCCTGGGGGACAAGATTAAGGACCCCAATGGAAATAAGTTAGACAGTCCTCGATGACGCACTTTTAACCCCTCCGGGGTTAAAAATCCGAACGAAATCTTATCTTATCTTATAACTAAGCCCAACCTACTTCAAGCTAACCGGCCTTATGAATCATGATTTGAAAAGAAGTGGAAGCGTTAATTAAAAAACCGAGATTATCACGTTAAGGAATGGACATAGCAAAATAATAAAGAGAGACTGAAAGATAGAGATGGAACACAGAACACACACGCGAGGCACAGAGATGTCAGAAAAGTATTTCTTCCTTCTGACAATGGTTATTAGGTATTGGAACTATCTACATAAGGAAATGGCGGAAGAAAATTATATACAGAGTTTTAAGAGTAGGTATAATAGCTAGGCATTTCGAATCACCGCTCTTGAGTAATTGAGAGGCGGGGGCCAGGTCTCGAATTTCGACCTCTGCAACTATGATTAGGCGAGTACAAATATAGGCAACAGTCATGATGTACAGTAAAACTTTATCATTATTGTATTAATGGGAAGTGGTAAATCCGTAAGGCCTAGGGAATGAGAGGTAATCAAGTTCGATATAAGGATCTTGATCCAGTTCCATGCTTTCTGAGTTATTTACCGTTATCAAGTCCTTGAAGGGTACAGTGTAACACTGTTTAAAAAGGCGGTGACTAGGGACACGGGTATATATATATATATATATATATATATATATATATATATATATATATATATATATATATATATATATATATATATATATATATATATATATATATATTTATGTTGATAAATTAGACACATGTGCAACTCTTCGGTATCTTTATTGAGGAAACGTTTCGCCACACAGTGGCTTCATCAGTCCATACGTAGGAGAAACTTGAAGAACAGGAGGAGAATGAGGTAATCAGTCCCTCAACCTTGAGTCGATGTATTAAGTCCATCAATCCATTCAAGATTGATGGACTGAACACATCGACTCAAGGTTGAGGGACTGATTACCTCATTCTCCTCCTGTTCTTCAAGTTTCTCCTACGTATGGACTGATGAAGCCACTGTGTGGCGAAACGTTTCCTCAATAAAGATACCGAAGAGTTGCACATGTGTCTAATTTATCAACATAAATATATATATATATATATATATATATATATATATATATATATATATATATATATATATATATATATATATATATATATATATATATATATATATATAGAAGAAAACTAAAGACCAGACGAGTCTCAGAGTTGTTAGGAAGTAGAAACAACCTGGTTGAGCAAGTGAAGACATGCTTCGTCGTTAGCATCAAGTATGATAGTGAGCAAGAGACTAGGAACCTAAAAGCCAGGAGATAATAATGAGGAAGCTGGATACCTTCAAGGAGGAAAGGTTGCTAGTGAAGGGCTCTTAATTGAAGTAACTGGAGCTGTTCTCGCCTTCCATGACTCAAACCATTACCCAGGCACTGTATGATCTCTACAGGTTAAGTGCATCTCCTTAATAATAATAATAATAATAATAATAATAATAATAATAATAATAATAATAATAATGAAAGGGGGGCAGGACCAGGAGAAGAGACATCGCCTATTATAACACCACCTTTATTCAATAAATGCTTTAAATTGTAAACGAAGTTAAAGTATACGCTACCAGCACCCCCACACCATCCCCCATCCACCTGTCTACCCTTATCTCCCTCCCACTTACCTTACCATCCCTCTAGCCCAACCAGCCATGTCCCTCCCTAGCTCCATCAGCTTAAGGAAGAGCTCATTCCTCAATCATTCAATTTGCTGAACCACTCAGCTTATTTCACTAAAAAGCCGGTTCAGAGAGAGAGAGAGAGAGAGAGAGAGAGAGAGAGAGAGAGAGAGAGAGAGAGACAGACAGACAGACAGACAGACAGAGAGACAGAGAGACAGAGAGACAGACAGACAGACAGACAGACAGAGACAGAGAGAAAGAGACAGACACAAACAGACACAGACAGAAAGACACACACACACACAGAGATACACACACACAAACACACACACACAACCCCATAAGCATGCAGGTCGAACAAAGCTGATGAATATCCCAGGGAGACATATCGGTTGCGATCTCCCTTTTTTTGTTGAGATCCGGATGTGAGAGGTAGTTAGGTTCCATTAGTTGCCCCCACTCTAATACAACTGTAATAATCCGTAATTACAAATGTGAGTTAAGATGGAAGCATATAATGGTCACTGGCTCTATAATTTTAGACAAGCATTGCCATTCTCCATCATGTTATTAGACCTTATCGTGTGGTTGACTTAGAGAGGCAGTGGTTTTGCTGGTGGTTGTGGGTGGTGGTGGTAGTTGGTGTTGGTAACGGTTGTACTTGATGTGGGTGGTTGTTGGTTATCAAGTTGGTTGGTTGGGGTTCTAACGATGGTGGGGTTGGTGTTGGTTGTGATTTTTGGTAGCTGACAATAATGGCGGGGATGGTGGTTGTGGTTTGTATTTAGGGGATGAATGTTGTCAGTGGTGGTGGTGAAAGTTAACGGAACTACTTTACTCCGTTGATCGGTGAAGGTTGTCTCCATGTACATTCTACTAAGAACTGGATCCCTCAAGGAAGGTACCTTGATGCCGGTGAGAAATGATCCCCAAGCGCCTCTGACCAGAGGAGACAGTATAGCCATTCAACCACTTGGAATGGCTGAAGCCGGTGAGGAAGGGAGGGGAGGACTCTTGATCCAGGAAATTGAACCTATCCCCCCTCCCTTCAATGGAACCTAATTGCCTCCCATTCCCAGGAGCTGAGAACCCCCTACAGATTTAATGCGTTCCCCTTAAATATAATAAAAATACTGAGAACTAAATTACTCTTGTTCATGTCACGTCTATCAGAATGGGAGTGACTATTTTCAAAACAGTTTTTTTGGAAACAGCATGAGGAACATGGACAAGAGCAAGTACGAAAATATGAGGAGGTAAATTATGAAATAGATCGACGAAATGCAAGTTTAATATTCATAGGACAGAGGGCATTACTAGGATTTTATAATTGAGAAATTTAGGAAGACAACATACAGGAGCATTCGCGGAATTAGAGGTGTTTAGAAGCTGTAGAAGGGCAGGTATTGCCCTGAAGTATGGCAAACACTGGTGCAGAGCAAGCGTTTTTGTAGATATTTCTGAGTAGAGTGAAACGTCGTCTATAATATAGGTTTGCTGTACACCAAGTATCATTCTACAGCGCGTGGTTTAGGAGAGAAGAAAGTTCACTTAGCTTTAACAGTAGAGACAGGAGTTATGAAATTGGGTTGATATCCAAGAAAATGAAAATCCAAACCGTTGAGTACCAGTAATAACAAGCAAACGCTATATCAATACTTGGAGCCACTTTTACGGTTATTTCATCATATCCCAGTTAAAAGCCAGCGAATATATTTTATACTTAAGACAGTTAGACTGACAGCATATATAAAGTGATTCGACTCACTATCTGCACGCATCTGTAGTATGGCGATTCTGGAACACAATTTCTAGCTGGTGTCATGCCGGCGGATGTGGATTACCCCGTCATTAAGCACATACACCACTTTTATACCTTGGTACCTTTTGTACCACAGGTTTCCTTAAAGAATTGGGCTCCAGGCTCGTCAAAACTGCTAGAGACCCAAGAGCTGCTGCCCTCCTCATAAAGCAACTTAACGTGACTTTTCAGAGGGGCAGCGCATGCTTTACTGATTTCGATATGATTCACAACTTAGGTTAAATGTCAACGCACTTTATGTGTTGTGTGATCTTCAGTAAAGGAATGCCTTTCAAGTACATTATTGGTAATATTTTAATTGGATACTAACAAAATACTCCCAAATCTACTTGTCTTCCATCACTACAATCTAATATGTAAATAAATCGCTACAAGCCAACGGAAACTGGTTACCAACACTTTCGGCATTGAAACCTTTTATTAACACGACGCTTCACTCACTGGGATCTTTATCAAACACTTGATAAAGCATTCAGTGGATGAAATCTGCATCAATAAAATGTTTCTGTATTGAAAGTGTGTGTGTGTGTTTTTTTTACTATTATCTAGCATGCTCACCGTGCTAGCTGGCGGAATAAGAACAAGATTTTCCCTGGGGCAACACATATACTCCCGTAGCTGATGAACCCTCGCCGGAATTGAACATTAAAATGGTATAAAATACCGACAGGTTGTTAGGTAAGACACATATGCAACAGTTAGGTATCTTTATTATGAAACGTTTCGCCTACACAGTAGGCTTCTTCAGTCAAGTACAGAAAAGTTGATAGAAGCAGAAGATACTTGAAGACGATGTAATCAGTCCATCACCCTTAAAGTTTTGAGGTGGTCAGTCCCTCAGTCTGGAGAAGAGCATTGTTCCATAGTATGAAACAATATGGAGAAGAAGTGACAGGATGGAGCTTTTTATAGCGCCAAGAGGTGAGACGTAGGCCACTAGGAGAGGTAAGAACTCAGATGTTGAGAGGAATGCCTAACATCCGCATTGCCCTATTGAAGTCTCCCAGCTCAGGCTGACAAATTTTAACACCTTGAATGAGTCCCATCCTGCGTGATGGAATATGACAGGGAAATATACCTAGCTTTTGTTCCCACTGTGTAATTATATAGAATGGGACAGCAGAATACTGCTAATGTACCCAGTTTTGTTAAAAAAAATATTGCACATGCACTATTTTCATACTTAAAAATCTGTCCATACTTACAATTACTTAAAATGATGCCTAATATATCACAGTAACCAACTTGAAAGTAACAGTGACAATTTTCTTAATCGGATAAAAAAAGGGGCCTTGGGGCCCCCTCATACCTGGGAAACGAGGTAAATTTATTAACTTGGGAAGGAAGTACCTGCACTATCACAGTAAAAGAAAGTAAATTCATCATTGAGGTGGGAAGTTTAGCCGGTGAAAGATAGGTAGAGGGAGAAATCCTGCTTTTCTTTGGAGTTCTTTTGAATTCCAGCTAAACGTCATGGGATACTTGAGTGATACTTGAGTGATACTTGAGTGAGAAGTTTTTTTTCTATTCTTTTTGGATTCAGGCGAGACAGCCATGGATATTTCTGAATTAGAGCGAGACATTCTGGAAGACGTGACTGCAAATGAGGCGTCTTGGAAGACGAGTTCTGAGGACGTTGAAGACATGTAGTGGTGTTGGTACCAACAAATTGGTATAAAAAGGCTCGTAAACAAACACCAGGACATATTTATTAGAAAACGTTTCGGTCCTGGGACCTGGATGACTTCTAATACAGAGGTTGAAAATAAAAGTATATATAGGCAGAAAGTGGGGTGCTAGTGACACATAGTGACCTGAAAAATGCAAGTGACACTTATTGTCTACCTGACCTCATCTCAAATAAGTGTCACTTGTTTTTTTCAGGTCATTCTGTGTCACTCACACCCCACTTTCTGCCTATGTATGCTGTTGTTTTCAACTTTTGTATGTTAGAAGTGATCAAGGTCCCAGGACCGAAACGTTTTCTAATAAATAGGTCCTAGTGTCTACTCACGTGTCTTTTTAAATCAGGACGAGTAGTGCGAGGGAGAGAAGGAGGGTGAGAAAGAGTGGGAGTAAAATTGAGGGAGGCTGGGGGATAGGGTTGGAGGGAGTGTGAGGGATAGTGAAGGAGGATGGTTGTTAAAGTGAGGGAGGGTGGGATGGAGGTCATGATCTGAGCTCGATGTTAGATTTCTGGATGTCTAGCGTTATATCCCGAGGCAGTGTTTTGAGGAGCGTGCCCCTGTATGTCAGGGACTGGCGATATTTGGTCCTTATATAGTTACCGAGAGGGAGAAGAGTTTTAAAATGAAGAGAAAGTGAAGGGCGTAAAACATGAGAAAGAGGTTGAAAAAGAAGTAGGAGGGAGAAAGAGAGAGAGAAAAATAAGAGAGCGAGAGAGAGAGAGATGAGATGAGAGAGGGGCCAGGGAGCAGGTAGGGACAGAGCCGACAAATAGTAAACTGTCAAGCTGAGCCGACATTCATCTTGGGGTCTGTGCAGTCATTTCGCGGGTAATCATACCTTTCTCAGACTTTTTATATTCACACTAATTCTAGGGTTGTGGGCGGCGCATTCCAGAGAACCCTTATTAGATTTAACAGGGAGAGGCGATGGTGGCCAGTGGACGTCTGTTGCCTCGCAGTTTTCACACTGGATATGTTACTCCAGCCTCATTCCTGGACTCGCTAGTCGGAAAAAGTGTCGACCGGAGCAGCGAAAGGGACCGAAGCTGCGAAAAGTGGCTCCGGAATCACTAAACGAATCGTTTGTTGAGTTTGCTATAAGGGGGTCACTTGGCAATGTCTACACACGGGGAGGTGCGGCTGCCAGTGAGTGAGTGGAGCTGGAATGGTTTTGCGACTGCGGGCAAAAGGGAGGGTGGATCCACACACAAAATGATATGACATGTCTCTCAAGCATGCCGATTCCCGTTTCAGAGATATACGACCAAGGAACAGCTGCAGGAGCGGCTCTATGGTCTCTCGGCGCAAGGGCTACCGTCGACCACCAGAACGAACCCTTCTTGGAAAATATCATTTTCTCTCAACGTTTGGCGGTTTCTTTAGCATTCGGAGATTAATTGGGTTTCGTTTTTTTTTCATGGTGAGGAACCGTAATGTAAGTAGATGTACAGAAGTTGATAAAGGATTAACTCAGCATTATAGCCAACATGGGACAGTGTTGGGTTTAAAATTGTGGAAGTTTCAAAACAGAGAGAAAGAGAGAGAGAGAGAGAGAGAGAGAGAGAGAGAGAGAGAGAAAGAGAGAGAAGAGAGACGGTAAAGCACCATGAGAGTGGTTCGCACCTCTCCCGTCAAGTGAATGACAGTGGTTTTTTTTTTTTTTTTTTTTTTTTTTTTGCTGGCGATGTGGGCAGCCTGACACGCTCTGTTATTATCACGCCCTCTACAGTCCCCGAAACAATCGTCACACAAAATTACTGTGATTGTCCAATTAGAGAAACTCCAGAAGGAGTCTTGGACAACGAGTACCTGTCTCTGGCGATGAGCACCTTAGATCACGCAAGGAGATGGATCACTGGCTCCTTCCTTTACCCAGCGGTCGCTCTGCTCAGGTGCACAATAGCAAACATGGCCTCCATATTCACATTTGTGAGTAGAGATCACAGTCGATTTCACAGCACGTCAGCTACTGTCTGTGTTCTTGCCATGGGGACAATATCTACAATACACAATAGCTACCACTTTGACATCTATGAGAAATGAACACGAATGCAACCATTTGGGACACCTTTGTTAAAGACGTTTCGGTGCTTTAACCCTGATCACTTCAAATACATATATTTAAAGTGGTCAAGGTATAAGGACTGAAACGTCATCAGGAAGTGTCCTAAGTGAATAAATTCGTGTCCATTTCCTCTCAAAACAACCATTTGCCTTCTTACAACATCGGTATCTTTGTCAGCAAGCACCGCTATAGCACCATAAGCCTCGTGGTGCTATAGACACCCGTTGCTTCTGTTCGGGTCCCCATCATAGGGCCAACTGTCATCAAAAGACAAAGACCCAAGTCAAGTGATTTACCCTTGACAAATGCAATAACAACGCACCATTTTTTTCTTTAATCAACATAGAGACCAGCTTGTGCGCATACTGTTATTTCGCCGTTTTGAAGTAATAATCCAGTGACTGATACAGCAAACCAATTCCTGCTTCTTATAAATAACAAGTAACTCAGAAATTAGAAAGACATCTTTAATTGACGATTTGATCCTTTCTCCCCTCCATCTTCACAGAACTATTCTCCTGTGTGTGTGTGTGTGTGTGTTCTTGCATGTTTTTTCCTATCTATTTGTGGTTGAAGGGGTCGAGTCACAGCTCCTGGCTCCACCTCTTCACTGGTTGCCATTAGGTTCACTCTCTTCCTTCTCCGTGAGATTTATTGTATCTCTTCTTAAAGCTATGTATGGATCCTGCCTACACTACATCACTCTCTAGATTATTCCACTTCCTGCAGTTTATGTGTACTCACCTATTTGTGGTTGCAGGGGTTGATTCATAGCTCCTGTCCCCGCCTCTTCACTAATCACTACTAGGTCCTCTCTCTCCCTGCTCCATGAGTTTTATCAAACCTCGTCTTAAAACTATGTGTGTGTGTGTGTGTGTATGTGTGTGTGTGTGTGTGTGTGTGTGTGTGTGTGTGTGTGTGTGTGTGTGTGTGTGTGTGTGTGTGTGTGTGTGTGTGTGTGTGTGTGTGGAATAGACCATACTGAAAGATGGTAATTCCCACGTAATAGCTCGGTCTCTGCTGGAACGAAGTCTTTTTAAGTTTTCATAGCTACCGAGCCCATAGTGGAATATATGACGATATCCTCGTCACCTTAGTTTTCCAGCTCATGCTACAATTTTTTAGGGAAATATTGGAGGCTTTTGTTCCACTTTTGGTGTTTCCAAAATGTAACTCATACAGAACAGAGTAGCCACACACACTAGGTATTCCACAACGAAGATATTCCATAGAATAGGGTAGTAACACATACAGGTATTCCTCAATAGATCTGTAGTATAGAATATTTTAGTCATCCACCAAATGTATTCCTTCAGTGGTATAATGCAGGTATACCTAGTTAGTTTTGTTAAAAAAAAAATTCAGCCCAGAGGCTGTAATTAGCACAGTATATCCAGGGAGAAGCTCCTCTATTGACACAGGCATAATACAAAGTTCCCAGGCTTGGTATTCTCTGCAGTCTGTACCTGCAATGTTTACTGCCAGCATAATCCAGTTAAAAGAACTTGTGAAGGGCTTATTTGGGTTGTGTTCATTGAGTTTTGGAAGTAAACTCTTCTTTGTTCTCTAAACAATTACCTGCAACGTGCATGAAATTATTTTAAATACTTAGCGTTTCATCTTGTTTTCTCATCGTCAGAAGTGCGTAAAAATACCAGACTTTATAATTCTACATAGACAGTAGTTCGTTCATAGGGTAAACAAATTTTTTTTTGGTAATTAAGTTAAAATTGTATTTTTATTGATAGGAGGAATACTTCGTTATATGAAACACTTTTCAAAACACTATTGTCATAATTACAAGCGATAAAAATGTTGCTAGCTACACGAGGTATGCAGCAACACAGTGATGGACTATACTGATAGTATGTAAACACAGTGAGAAACACCATGCACGTTGTGGCATTTTATTCTTAAGACGTTTCGTCCACCCGGGACTTTATCAACCGATAATCCCTACTTGACGAAACGTCTTCACAGTAAAATGCCATAACTCGTTTAGTTTGTCTTGTTTACACAAGAAATATACAGAGGTGATCTTCCCTGTGATATAACTGTCTATCAGTTATTCTATTGTAGCTTGTGGTAGACATCTACATCTTGGTATGAAAACAAAAACTCCTCCTAAATACCAGTCCAGGACAACTGCATAACAAAGAAGTGTTTGTTCTAGTTCATCCTCCTAATCGATGTCGGTATTATACTGTCTCTTAAACAGTTGGGTTGGCGACTGACGTGTTCTCAGTGGGTTCCTGTTTTCTGTTCGCGGCCGGAAAATTTGTTACCTTTATGTAGTACTTCGTTTATTGACGTTTTAGTATGTTTTAATCTGTTAAATTTGCTCGTAAAATGCAGTTTAATCAAACTTAACTCAACCTAGCCTAAATAACACAAATCGAGAAATTTGCTTAAAATTGTATGCGAGAAATCGACTTTTTTTAGTAAAACGCACGCACGCAAGAAAGTACACACGCACACACACACACACACACACACACACACACACACACACACACACACACACACACACACACACACACACACACACACACACAATGGAATGGGAGGAAATGAAAAAGGAGAGCAGAATAACCCAGGAACAGGTGGAAGGACAAGCACACCCCCCAGAAACACCTGCAGAAGGACTCCAGCCACGACACCCCCAAGGCAACTAAACAATCCAAGCCAACCATCACACACCGATCCCTCTGTTCCCGCCCCCCGCACCACGAACCCTACCCTTACACAGCAACCCCCTATGGGAGCTCTTCCTCCACCTCCACTGCAGCCCCCCACAGGCCCCCACCAGGGCTCCTGCTCTCCCAACCCCAGTATTTCCCCAGGACCACAGTTACAGTATTAGAACAGAAGTTGAAGGTTTGGTACACAAATGCGGATTGATTAACGAATAAATATGAAGAATGGCAAAAAAGAATCAATGAGAAGTCCCCAGACATCATAGCAGTTACAGAAACAAAACTCACGGAGACAATAACAGATGCAATCTTCCCCCCAGGATACCAGATCATGAGGAAATATAGAAGGGGCACAGGGGGAGGAAGGGTTGCTCTGCTCGTAAAAAACCGATGGAAATTCGAGAAAATGAAAGGCATAGACGAGACAGGAGAAAGGGACTACATAGTAGGTAAATTCAGTCTGGGGAGCACAAGGTGGTCATTGCAGTGATGTATAATCCACCACAGAACTGCAGGAGGCCAAGAGAGGAATATGAAGAGAGCAACAGAGCAATGGTGGACACACTTCCTGAGGTGGCAAGAAGAGCTCACTCCAGCAGAGCAAAGTTGCTGGTTATGGGGGATTTCAACCACAGGGAGATTGACTGGGAAAACCTGGAGCCACATGGGGGTCCCGAAACATGGAGAGCCAAGATGTTGGATGTGGTGCTGGAAAACCTCATGCACCAACATATTAAGGACACTACCAGAGTGAGAGGGGAGGATGAACCAGCAAGATTGGACCTTGTGTTCACCCTGGGCAGTTCAGACATTGAGGACATCACATATGAGAGACCCCTAGGAGCTAGTGACCACGTGGTTCTGTGCTTTGAATACATAGTAGAGTCGCAAGTGGAGAGAGTAACAGGAGTTGAATGGGAAAAGCCAGACTATAAAAGAGGGGACTACAAAGGGTTGAGGAACTTCCTGCAGGAGGTGCCGTGGGACAGAGAACTGGCAGGAAAGCCAGTAAATGAAATGATGGAATATGTAACAACAAAATGCAAGGAGGCAGTGGAAAGGTTTATTCCCAAGGGCAACAGTAACAACGGGAAGACCAGAACGAGCCCCTGGTTTACCCGACGGTGTAAGGAGGCAAAAACAAAGTGCAATAGAGAATGGAAAAAGTACAGAAGGCAGAGAACACATGAAAATAGGGAGATTAGTCGCAAAGCCAGGAACGAGTATGCACAGGTAAGGAGGGAGGCCCAGCGACAGTATGAAATAACATAGCATCGAAAATTAAGACTGACCCGAAACTGTTGTATAGCCACATCAGGAGGAAGACAACAGTCAAAGACCAGGTGATCAGACTGAGGACAGAAGGTGGAGAACTCACAAGAAATGATCAGGAGGTATGTGAGGAGCTAAATAGGAGATTTAAGGAAGTTTTTACACTAGAGACAGGAAGGGCTCTGGGAAGACAGCACAGAAGGGAACATCAAGAGGGAATATACCAACAAGTGTTGGATGACATACGAACAACCGAGGAGGAGGTGCAGAAGCTGCTAAGTGACCTTGATACCTCAAAGGCGATGAGACCGGACAACATCTCCCCGTGGGTCCTTAGAGAAGGAGCAGAGATGCTGTGCGTGCCCCTAACCACAATCTTCAACACATCCCTTGAAACTGGGTAACTACCTGAGAAATGGAAGACAGCAAATGTAGTCCCCATATTTAAGAAAGGAAACAGAAATGAAGCACTAAACTACAGACCTGTGTCTCTGACATGTATTGTGTGCAAAGTCATGAAGAAGATTATCAGGAGGAGAGTGGTGGAACACCTGGAACGGAACAAGATTATAAATGAAAACCAGCATGGGTTCATCGAAGGTAAATCCTGTGTCACAAACCTTCTGGAGTTTTATGACAAGGTAACAGAAGTAAGACACGAGAGAGAGGGGTGGGTTGATTGCATTTTTCTAGACTGCAGGAAGGCCTTTGACACAGTTCCCCACAAGAGATTAGTGCAGAAGCTGGAGGATCAGGCGCATATAACAGGGAGGGCATTGCAATGGATCAGGGAATACCTGACAGGGAGGCAACAACGAATCATGGTACGTGAAGAGGTATCACAGTGGGTGCCTGTGACGAGCGGGGTCCCACAGGGGTCAGTTCTAGGACTAGTGCTATTTTTGATATATGCGAACGACATGATGGAAGGAATAGACTCTGAAGTGTCCCTATTCGCAGATGATGTGAAGCGGAGGAGAAGAATTAAATCGGATGAGGATGATGCAGGACTGCAAAGAGACCTGAACAGGCTGGACATGTGGTCCAGAAACTGGCTTCTCGAATTCAACCCTGCCAAATGCAAAGTCATGAAGTTTGGGGAGGGGCAAAGAAGACCGCAGACAGAGTATAGGCTAGGTGGACAAAGACTACAGACCTCACTCAGGGAGAAAGACCTTGGGGTGACCATAACACCGAGCACGTCACCGGAGGCACACATCAACCAAATAACTGCTGCAGCATATAGGCGCCTTGCAAACCTGAGAATAGCGTTCCGATACCTTAATAAGGAATCGTTCAAGACTCTGTACACTGTGTATGTTAGGCCCATACTAGAGTATACAGCACCAGTCTGGTACCCACACCTGGTCAAGCACGTCAAGAAGTTAGAGAAAGTACAAAGGTTTGCAACAAGGCTAGTCTCAGAGCTCAGGGGAATGTCGTACGAGGAAAGGTTGAGGGAAATCGGACTGACGACACTGGAGGACAGAAGGGTCAGGGGAGACATGATAACGACATACAAGATACTGCGGGGAAATAGACAAGGTGGACAGAGACAGGATGCTCCAGAGAGGGGACACAGAAACAAGGGGTCACAACTGGAAGCTGAAGACTCAGACGAGTCACAGGGACGTTAGGAAGTATTTCTTCAGTCATAGAGTCGTCAGGAAGTGGAATAGCCTAGCTAGTGAAGTAGTGGAGACAGGAACCATACATAGTTTTAAGAAGAGGTATGACAAAGCTCAGGAAGCAGAGAGGGAGAGGACCTAGTAGCGATCAGTGAAGAGGCGGGGCCAGGAGCTGAGTATCGACCCCTGCAACCACAATTAGGTGAGTACAATTAGGTGAGTACACACCCTCTCTCTCTCTCTCTCTCTCTCTCTCTCTCTCTCTCTCTCTCTCTCTCTCTCTCTCTCTCTTTTTCTCTCTCTCTCTCTTTTTTTTTCTTTTTTTTCTTTTTTTTTTACACAGGGTTTGACAAGGTTAAGGATCCCTAGCTTTATTGACAAGCTATTTACAGGTTAAGGATTCCTAACTTTATTGGCAAGCTAAGAGCTGTTACCTACATCAGCTCATTTGAAAGCATTTTTATTGTTATGAGACATACAAGTAGGGAACAGGATGAAGTTGGAGCCATCTGTGGGCCAGCATTTTCATTTGATCAACTGATTTTATCTCGTTGACATCATTATGCTGTACGATTGTGTTCCATACTCGAGTCATCCTGGGTATATAGGATCTCTCTCTCTCTCTCTCTCTCTCTCTCTCTCTCTCTCTCTCTCTCTCTCTCTTTCTTTCTTTCTCTCTCTTCAATTGAGCAGAATCATTATTGTAATATCAGTACTTCAACACGTCGTACAGGAAGAACGTAGCAATGTGACGTTGTTTCATGAGTTACAATACTTTGTTGAGACAGTAATACAAGGTTCACGGTTGAACCTTCGCTGACTTACCCTGGTTATTGCTCCAGCTCAATCGGAGCAAATTTGCAAGCTTGGGCCAGTGATAATAATATCTTCCTTGTAAAGTTTGTAATCTCTTGAAGCCCCGCCTTGTGTCGCTGAGCATCATAGTGGGGTGTTGTGGGTGAGGGGGAGTTGAGCAACTCTTGAGCTGTTGAGCACAGCTGGGGGTCCTGCCCCCACTTGTGTTGCTATGCACCGGGATTTAGATTTTGCCACCGAAATGCCTAGTTTATTGTGCTTCCCATATCCATCCTGTGGACGGTAGCTCAAGAACATATGGATGCACAAAAGGCCTAGAAAGTAGGCCCCAAAGGGTCAATAAGGTTACATCTGGATTATATCTACAGTTCACTTATCTGTTACCAGAAACTTCAGGAAATTTGCTTAATATATATGGAATCTTATTTTCATTAATAAGATATCTTGACTTTTCACAAAGGTTATCTCAATATTACTCAGTAAATGGACAATTAAGAACATAGTATTCAAGATAGTGACTATAGGGCTGGCCACACACTTGGCATTTTCGATGGAGAGGAAGGGATTATTAAAAATCGGTATATCCTGTCAACCCCTCCCTCTACCAGTCTCTCACCACAAACTTATCAAAGGTATATGGAATGTATAACGTAAGCCCTCACCGCCACATCCTACCAACTCCACCACAACGTCCTATCAACTCCCCCATCACCACAACGACCTACCAACTCCTCCACCACCACCGCATCCTGACAACATCCCCTACTACATACACACATACACACGCACACACACACACACACACACACACACACACACACACACACACACGCACACACACACACAGTTGATGAGAATACACTCGATCGAAGACCAGGCAGAACTACAAAGGGATCTGGACACAGCAATTGGCTCCTGGAGTTCAATCCCACCAAGTGCAAAGTCATGAAGATTGGGGAAGGGCAAAGAAGGCCGCAGACGGAGTACAGTCTAGGGGGCCAGAGACTACAAACCTCACTCAAGGAAAAAGATCTTGGGGTGAGTATAACACCAGGCACATCTCCTGAAGCGCACATCAACCAAATAACTGCTGCAGCATATGGGCGCCTAGCAAACCTCAGAACAGCATTCCGACATCTTAATAAGGAATCGTTCAGGACCC
>NC_091316.1:7598125-7658125 GCF_038502225.1 Cherax quadricarinatus
GTGATCTGATAGTGAGGTGCTGGCCAGACCCCTTATATAGCTTCCTTGGATGCTTTACTTTCATAGTTCCTTGATAATGTGAGTAGTCACGAAAGCACTTGGAATTAATCTATTCTTTCAGAGTGGTTGTTTTGCATATTCTGAAATCACTTGTTTTGCATATATATATATATATATATATATATATATATATATATATATATATATATATATATATATATATATATATATATATATATATATATATATATATATATATATATATATGCAAAACAAGTGATTTGTTAAAAAAATACATATATATATAATACACATATACCTCTCAGTGTATACACACTGAGTGATATAAAGTGATATACGTAATTAGAGATATATACACTTCTCAGAGAATACACAGTGAGATATACACATCTGTGTTTATTCTTAGTAGTCACTGAGCTGCGCTATGAACCATCTTATAGCCCCGTGAAATCTTTCTCACTCTCTGGTGATGGCTGGAGAAGATCATCTGTGACTGGCAAAATGACAGTGTTTCAGAGGCTGCGTAGCCAATAATACGAGGTTGGAGTGACATCCCAAAACCTGATTGGCTGATGACAGTAATCGCCCTGAGCCTCACCTGCTCGTTGCCCAATTAGAGAAACTCTGGGTCAATGTAATCTGTTTCTACGACTGACTCCGCTACATGTTCCTCTCAGAGGCATCACATTTCTTGTGTTTCATCCCTCTGCCAAACTCAGGTTTTTAGGATTTCTTATTAGAGTTTCTTTGACGTGTGAAACAGATGCACACGAAGTCCTATTCCCTGTTTATTTTAACCGGATTAATGTGTATAAAAAAATGGTCATCTGGCTACTCGGGGCAATACCTTAAGAACCTGTTTCTTCATTTCCTGCCCTTCCTCTGCATTGTCTCGTCCAGACAGTTGTAAGATGGAGGTTTGACCCAGGGCGTCTAGCAAAGTGTTGCAGGTGTTTATTTACATGTGTTTAAGATTTTAGCTATTTACACTAATTAATATATTTCTGGTGCAACTGAGCTTTATTGTGTATAAGTATACAGGAGTCTCTCTCTCTCTCTCTCTCTCTCTCTCTCTCTCTCTCTCTCTCTCTCTCTCTCTCTCTGTCTCTCTCTCTCTCTCTCTCTCTCTCTCTCTCTCTCTCTCTCTCTCTCTCTCTCTCTCTCTCTCTCTCTCTCTCTCTCTCTCTCTCTCTCTCTCTCTCTCTCTCTCTCTCTCTCTCTCTCTCTCTCTCTCTCTGTCTCTCTCTCTCTCTCTCCACACACACACACACACTCACAATAGACAAGGTGGACAAAGACAGGATGTTCCAGAGATGGGACACAGACACAAGGGGTCACAATTGGCTCAGATGAGTCAAAGGGATGTTAGGAAGTATTTATTCGTTCATAGAGTTGTCAGGCAGTAGAGTAGCCTAGAAAGTGACGTAGTGGAGGCAGGAACCATACATAGTTTTAAGACGAGGTTTGAAAAAGCTCATAGAGCAAGGAGAGAGAGAACCTAATAGCAATCAGTGAAGAGGCGGGGACAGGAGCTATGACTCGACCCCTGCAACCACAAATAGGTGAGTACACTCACACACACACACACACACACACACACACACACACACACACACACACACACACACACACACACACACACACACACACACACACACACATATATATATATATATATATATATATATATATATATATTTGTCCTTGGAGGCAAAGAGGGGAATGTATGAGAGTATAGTTTTACCAACGCTCTTATATGGGTGTGAAGCATGGGTGATGAATGTTGCAGCGAGGAGAAGGCTGGAGGCAGTGGAGATGTCATGTCTGAGAGCAATGTGTGGTGTGAATATAATGCAGAGAATTCGTAGTTTGGAAGTTAGGAGGAGGTGCGGGATTACGAAAACTGTTGTCCACAGGGCTGAGGAAGGGTTGTTGAGGTGGTTCGGACATGTGGAGAGAATGGAGCGAAACAGAATAACTTCAAGAGTGTATCAGTCTGTAGTGGAAGGAAGGCGGGGTAGGGGTCGGCCTAGGAAAGGTTGGAGGGAGGGGGTAAAGGAGGTTTTGTGTGCAAGGGGCTTGGACTTCCAGCAGGCATGCGTGAGCGTGTTTGATAGGAGTGAATGGAGACAAATGGTTTTTAATACTTGACGTGCTGTTGGAGTGTGAGCAAAGTAACATTTATGAAGGGGTTCAGGGAAACCGGCAGGCCGGACTTGAGTCCTGGAGATGGGAAGTACAGTGCCTGCACTCTGAAGGAGGGGTGTTAATGTTGCAGTTTAAAAACTGTAGTGTAAAGCACCCTTCTGGCAAGACAGTGATGGAGTGAATGATGGTGAAAGTTTTTCTTTTTCGGGCCACCCTGCCTTGGTGGGAATCGGCCAGTGTAAAAAATAAAAAATATATATATATATATATATATATATATATATATATATATATATATTATATATATATATATATATATATATATATATATATATAATATATATATATATATATATATATATATATATATATATATATATATATATATATATATATATATATATTATATATTTGTATGTATGTATGTATATATGCAAGGAATTCGCAAGAGTAAGGCTGATGCATGCAGGGGATGAGATGAAAAGCTGTAAGCCTTCTCCCTGAAAGCTGGTTGCCTTGGATAAAAGTCTAGCGCAAGCTGGAGTCCAAGGTATTGGTCCAGTGTGGGTAGATTGGTAAAGAACTGCGTACCTTGTTCCAAGGTTCGCAGGTTCGAGTCTCCTTCAGCCAGAGATCAGTGTTTGTATATATATATATATATATATATATATATATATATATATATATATATATATATATATATAATACACACGAGTATAAACTGTATATTCGTTTAATATTGGTCAAGTGGCAGGAGGACCCTACCTGTATCTGTCAGTTATGTTGTTGAGTGGAGTGACGGACGTAAACACGAGGAAATATTAATGCTGAACACCATGAGCAAACATCACCAATTACCAGCAACGAGTTCTGTCCTTACCTCCCTCCCTCCCTTCCTCCCTTCTTTCTTTCTCCCTCACTGTGTTTCTCCTTCTCTCCCCACCTCTCTTTACCTCCCTTCTGTCCTTCTTCCCTCAATCTCTCTCCTTCCCGAAATCTCTCCGTCCTTCCTTCCTTGTCTCGTCTTCCCTCCGTCATTATCATCCTTCCCTCCCCCATTTTTTCTTTCTTGTCTTTTTGTCTCTATTACCTCTCTCCTCATTTACTTCCAATTGTCTTTCCATACCTCCCTCTGTCCCCCTTCCTCCTGAGTTCTAATGAGTGCAGTTCGAGTTACTTCTTGGCGATCCCAGCAATATTGGTGCTTGACTGAGTTTATAAGAGTTCTGAAGGTTCTCCTGTACATTTTCCAACTCCGCAATTTCTTCCTAACTGAAGGGGATCATTAGAGCACATCAAAATTCTGACCTAGAGAATGAGTGAAGTGAGTGTCACCATCAGCTTGGCGTCTCCTGCTCTGAAAGTTCTACCTATTTATCCTATCATGTTCCTTGCAGCTACGATAATGACTTAGTTGTTCTCCTTGAACAGGAGATCAGACATTATCACTCCCAGATCTCTCACATTAAAGTTACACTCTGCTGAGTGATTTGAGTTTGTCTTGTACTCTGATCTTGTTTTTATTTCCTCAGTCCTTCCGTAACGTAGTAACTGAAATTTGTCCTCGTTGAACATCGCATGGCACTAACAACCTGATCGATCAGGTCAACAACCAGGAGACCTGCGCCGCGGGAGCGGTGACCTCCGGAAGCGACTACAAGTAACCAGATGCTCACGCATAGACGAGAGTACATATACGCGCACTCAGTACACAGTTTTAAGAGTAATTAAGGTAAAATCCTAAAGGTCAAAAATCAGTGATGCAGATCCATGTGTAGGAGACGGACCAGGAGCTGAGTCTCGAACCTTTCAGACACAACTCAGCGAGTACAATGACGAACACACACACACAAACGCGCGTACACAGACATACACACATCACCCCACATAATATGCAGCAACACTTAATAAAAGATGGAAGCAAAAAAAATGAACTATTGAATTGTGGCAAACAAGGGTCGGTGAGTGAAAGGGGAGGAAGAGGAAGAGGAGGAGGAGGAGGAAGAGAAAGAGGAAGAGAAAGAGAAGGAGATGGTTGAGGTTAAGAGGGTGGGTTAGGTGGAGAAGGGAAGGGAGGACGAAATGGAGCGGGAAAGAGAGAATATAAAGAATATCAAGAAAATTAGAAAGGAAGGAGGGAGAAAATGATAGGAGGTGAAAACGAGAGGGAGACTAGGAGATAGGAAGGGAGGAGGGCAAGGAGAGGGGAAGGGAGGAAGTGAAGCAAATGGGAATGGAGAGAATGATGGGTAGGAAAGGAGAAGGGAGGGAGAAGAATGAAAAAAAGCTTTGCAAAAACAAATAAAGGGGATCGAGGTGTTAGCGTTTGTGTTGTGAGGTGTTCCAATATTTGTGTTGTGAGGTGTTCCAATATTTGTGTTGTGAGGTGTTCCATTGTGATGCTAGGTGTTCCAATATTTGTGTTGTGAGGTGTTCCATTGTGATGCTAGGTGTTCCAATATTTGTGTTGTGAAGTGTTCCATTGTGATGCTAGGTGTTCCAATATTTGTGCTGTGAAGTGTTCCATTGTGATGCTAGGTGTTCCAATATTTGTGTTGTGAGGTGTTCCATTGTGATGCTAGGTGTTCCAATATTTGTGTTGTGAGGTGTTCCATTGTGATGCTAGGTGCTCCAATATTTGTGTTGTGAGGTGTTCCATTGTGATGCTAGGTGTTCCAATATTTGTGTTGTGAGGTGTTCCATTGTGATGTTAGGTGTTCCAATATTTGTGTTGTGAGGTGTTCCATTGTGATGCTAGGTGTTCCAATATTTGTGTTGTGAGGTGTTCCATTGTGATGCTAGGTGTTCCAATATTTGTGTTATGAGGTGTTCCATTGTGATGCTAGGTGTTCCAATAATTGTGTTGTGAGGTGTTCCATTGTGATGCTAGGTGTTCCAATATTTGTGTTGTGAGGTGTTCCATTGTGATGTTAGGTGTTCCAATATTTGTGTTGTGAGGTGTTCCATTGTGATGCTAGGTGTTCCAATATTTGTGTTGTGAGGTGTTCCATTGTGATGCTAGGTGTTCCAATATTTGTGTTGTGAAGTGTTCCATTGTGATGTTAGGTGTTCCAATATTTGTGTTGTGAGGTGTTCCATTGTGATGTTAGGTGTTCCAATATTTGTGTTGTGAGGTGTTCCATTGTGATGTTAGGTGTTCCAATATTTGTGTTGTGAGGTGTTCCATTGTGATGTTAGGTGTTCCAATATTTGTGTTGTGAGGTGTTCCAATACGTGTGTTGTGAGGTGTTCCAATATTTGTGTTGTGAGGTGTTCCATTGTGATGTTAGGTGTTCCAATATTTGTGTTGTGAGGTGTTCCAATACTTGTGTTGTGAAGTGTTCCATTGTGATGTCAGGTGTTCCAATATTTGTGTTGTGAGGTGTTCCAATACTTGTGTTGTGAGGTGTTCCATTGTGATGTTAGGTGTTCCAATATTTGTGTTGTGAGGTGTTCCAATACTTGTGTTGTGAGGTGTTCCATTGTGATGTTAGGTGTTCCAATATTTGTGTTGTGAGGTGTTCCAATACTTGTGTTGTGAGGTGTTCCATTGTGATGTTAGGTGTTCCAATATTTGTGTTGTGAGGTGTTCCACTACTTGTGTTGTGAGGTGTTCCAATATTTGTGTTGTGAGGTGTTCCAATATTTGTGCTGTGAGGTGTTCCATTGTGATGTTAGGTGTTCCAATATTTGTGTTGTGAGGTGTTCCAATACTTGTGTTGTGAGGTGTTCCAATATTTGTGTTGTGAGGTGTTCCAATACTTGTGTTGTGAGGTGTTCCAATATTTGTGTTGTGAGGTGTTCCATTGTGATGTTAGGTGTTCCAATATTTGTGTTGTGAGGTGTTCCATTGTGATGTTAGGTGCTCCAATATTTGTGTTTTGAGGTGTTCCAATATTTGTGTTGTGAGGTGTTCCATTGTGATGTTAGGTGTTCCAATATTTGTGTTGTGAGGTGTTCCATTGTGATGTTAGGTGCTCCAATATTTGTGTTTTGAGGTGTTCCAATATTTGTGTTGTGAGGTATTCCAATATTTGTGTTGTGAGGTGCTCCATTGTGATGTTAGGTGTTCCAGTATTTGTGTTGTGAGGTGTTCCAATATTTGTGTTGTGAGGTGTTCGTATATTTGTGTGTGTGTTCCAATATTTGTGTTGTGAGGTGTTCCAATATTTGTGTTGTGAGGTGTTCCAATATTTGTGTTGTGAGGTGTTCCAATATTTGTGTTGTGAGGTGTTCCAATATTTGTGTTGTGAGGTGTTCCAATATTTGTGTTGTGAGGTGTTCCAATATTTGTGTTGTGAGGTGTTCCAATATTTGTGTTGTGAGGTGTTCCAATATTTGTGTTGTGAGGTGTTCCAATATTTGTGTTGTGAGGTGTTCCAATATTTGTGTTGTGAGGTGTTCCATTGTGATGTTAGGTGTTCCAATATTTGTGTTGTGAGGTGTTCCAATATTTATGTTGTGAGGTATTCCAATATTTGTGTTGTGAGGTGTTTCAATATTTGTGTTGTGAGGTGTTCCATTGTGATGTTAGGTGTTCCAATATTTGGGTTGTGAGGTGTTCCAATATTTGTGTTGTGAGGTGTTCCAATATATGTGTTGTGAGGTGTTCCATTGTGATGTTAGGTGTTCCAATATTTGTGTTGTGAGGTGTTCCAATAATTGTGTTGTGAGGTGTTCCAATATTTGTGTTGTGAGGTGTTCCAATATTTGTGTTGTGAGGTGTTCCATTGTGATATTAGATGTTCCAATATTTGTGTTGTGAGGTGTTCCATTGTGATGTTAGGTGTTCCAATATTTGTGTTGTGAGGTGTTCCAATATTTGTGTTGTGAGGTGTTCCAATATTTGCGTTGAGAGGTGTTCCATTGTGATGTTAGGTGTTCCAATATTTGTGTTGTGAGGTGTTGCAATATTTGTGCTGTGAGGTGTTCTAGTATTTGTGTTGTGAGGTGTTCCAATATTTGTGTTTTGAGGTGTTCCATTGTGATGTGAGGTGCTCCAATATTTGTGTTGTGAGGTGCTTCAATATTTGTGTTGTGAGGTGTTCCAATATTTGTGTTGTGAGGTGTTACAATATTTGTGTTGTGAGGTGTTCTAGTATTTGTGTTGTGAGGTGTTCCAATATTTGTGCAGTGAGGTGTTCTAGTATTTGTGTTGTGAGGTGTTCCAATATTTTTGTTGTGAGGTGTACTAGTATTTGTGTTGTGAGGTGTTACAAAATTTGTGTTGTGAGGTGTTCTAGTATTTGTGTTGTGAGGTATTCCAATATTTGTCCTGTGAGGTGTTCTAGTATTTGTTGTGAGGTACTCCAATATTTGTGTTGTGAGATGTTCTAGTATTTGTGTTGTGAGGTGTTCCAATATTTATGTTGTGAGATGTTCTAGTATTTGTGTTGTGAGGTGTTCCAATATTTATGTTGTGAGGTGTTCTAGTATTTGTGTTGTGAGGTTTTCCAGTGTTTGTGATGTGAGGTGTTCTAGTGTTTGTGATGTGAGGTGTTCCAGTGTTTGTGATGTGAGGTGTTCCAACATTAGTGTTTTCAGGTTTTCCAATATTTGTGAGGTGAGGTGTTCCAGTATTAGTGTTGTGAGGTGTTCCAGTGTTTGTGTTGTTAGGTGTTCCAGTGTTTGTGTTGTGAGGTGTTCCAGTGTTTGTGGTGTGAGGTGTTCCAGTGTTTGTGCTGTGAGGTGTTCCAGTGTTTGTGCTGTGAGGTGTTCCAGTGTTTGTGCTGTGAGGTGTTCCAGTGTTTGTGCTGTGAGGTGTTCCAGTATTTGTGTTGTGAGGTGTTCCAGTGTTTGTGTTTTGAGGTGTTCCAGTGTTTGTGTTGTAAGGTGTTCCAGTGTTTGTGTTGTGAGGTGTTCCAGTATTTGTGTTGTGAGGTGCTCCAGTGTTTGTGTTGTAAGGTGTTCCTGTGTTTGTGTTGTGAGGTGTTCCAGTGTTTGTGCTGTGAGGTGTTCCAGCATTTGTGTTTTGAGGTGTTCCAGTATTTGTGTTGTGAGGTGCTCCAGTGTTTGTGTTGTAAGGTGTTCCAATATTTATTCAGTGAGGAGTACCAAATGTTAGCTTGGACAGAAGAAATTTTCTTTATGCTATAGCCTTCGGTAATTTATTCTTTCTATTGTGTTGTCCCTTCTAATCTCCTTATTACTTTCTGCTGTCCGCCACCGCTATTAAAATTTACGTTATTTGCTTATCAAGACAGAGTCTGCTATGTTTCATAAACGTTACTCGGTCGCCTACTTCATCAATCATAACTTCTGTTATCTGAGAAGTCAACATAAGTCTCGTCTTACATGGTGAGAACACACACACTAGAAATATAAAACACACATAGCACAGTCAAAATTTTTATTTAAACACGTTTTGGTCTAAACAGTGAGTGATCAAGTTGTTGAGTGTGTGTGTGTGTGTGTGTGTGTGTGTGTGTGTGTGTGTGTGTGTGTGTGTGTGTGTGTGTGTGTGTGTGTGTGTGTGTGTGTCCTGCTGAATAAGCCGAACCGACGAGTTTGACCTAAGCAAGGGCCTTTTCTACCGATAAACAAAGTGCAAATTTATTTATGCAATAAATCTGCGAAAATAAATCTGAAGATAACTAAAAAATATATATCTTAGGTTTTAGTTAACATTAAATAAATTTGAACTGATCTATGACATATTTAGTAGAATTTGGTTAAAAAAAATGTTTACTAGGTTAAGTGAGGTTTGGTGAAGTTTCTGCGTTACGTATGATGCTAAAATATTTTTTTGCACCTTATTCATATATATATATATATATATATATATATATATATATATATATATATATATATATATATATATATATATATATATATAGGGAATTCGCGAGAGCAGGCGAAATATCCACAAACACTGATCTCTGGCTGAAGGAGACTCGAACCTACGAACCTTAGGACAAGGGACGCAGTGCTTTACCAATCTACCCACACTGGACAATACCTTGGCGTGTAGCTTGCGCTACACGTTTGATCCAAGGCAGCCAGCTTTCAGGGAGAAGGCTTACAGCTTTTCATCACATCCCTAGTATTGTCCAGTGTGGGTAGATTGGTAAAGCACTGCGTACCTTGTCCTAAGGTTCGTAGGTTCGAGTCTCCTTCAGCCAGAGATCAGTGTTTGTATATATATATATATATATATATATATATATATATATATATATATATATATTTATTTATATATACATATATATATATATCGTACGGAATGAGTGAAACCTGCGATTTTGGCTAAACAGCAACGCTCTTCTTGCCGAATAAGGCAGGCGAAAACTTTTGTAAGCAATAATTTCGCAAAATTCATTCTGATCCTAACGAAAAAATGTATTTCATTGTATCTATTTATTATTAAATCATTATAAACTTGTCTAAAATATATTTAGTTGGATTAGGCTGAATTAAATTGCGCTTGTTATAATAAGGTTAGGTAAGTTTTCTAAAGTTCTTTTGGTACAAAATTATTAATATTTACATTAACATAAATGAAAAAATATATGTGTATGTATACACAAATAACCCGCGCGTAGAAGAGAGGAGCTTACGACGACGTTTCGGTCCGACTTGGACAGTTTACAAAGTCAAATTTACAAAGTCAGTGTGACTTTGTAAATGGTCCAAGTTGGACCGAAACGTCGTCGTAAGCTCCTCTCTTCTATGTGCGGGTTATTTGTGTATTGTTCCAGTCACGGTATTGTGCCTTTTTTTGTTATTTGTTATGTATATGTATATAAAATGCATATACGGTACATCATATAATATAAAATTAAAAGGCCCTGGAAGAAAACCAGAGGAGAAAAAATCAACCCTGCATTTAATGGGAGAAAATGGAAGTTCCCATATATATATAAAGTTCCCATATATTAAATTGCATTAAATTGCCCTAACCTTATTATAACAAGCGCAATTTAATTCAGCCTAATCCAAGTAAATATATTTTAGACAAGTTTATAATGATTTAATAATAAATAGATACAATGAAATACATTTTTTCGTTAGGATCAGAATGAATTTTGCGAAATTATTGCTTACAAAAGTTTTCGCTTGCCTTATTCGGCAAGAAGAGCGTTGCTGTATATGACAAAACCAGTTTTGCCTCATCTATTTACTCGCTGGAAACTTAATACCTACTCGCGATAGATAAATCTTAATTCGGATTTATTTTTCCTCTAGTTATCAAAACTGTCTTCTAATGGAAGGACACTGTTCATAGAATTAAATTATATTCAGCTAAATAAAGTAAATATTGCCGTAATCCAGTGTTACAGCTCAGTTATATTTGTCCCTTTGGCAAATTAAATGAGACGGATGGAGAGACTAGAGAATGTAAACAAAGCCTCGTGTGACTGTTTCAGCATTTTCATAGTAAATAATTTTCAATGTGCGTTGAAATAATTTTTTTCACGTTAAAAAGATTTTCAGACTAATAATGAACATACTGAACCAGCAGGGCAAAATCCCGGACTTGTTTTTTTAGATATTTTAAAAACTCCGTCTCATGGAAATTTTGAGACTTGAGGACTTAGTTAACAGAGCATTTCCTATATTATACCGGTGTCTTCTATAAACTTTTTTGCAACTTTCTTCCATGCTTGCTGATCCACTTTACCTCAGCTGCTAAATGTAGCATGCAGAATTTCATATTTTACGTATGTCAAAGACAATATGGGTTTGATAAGTGATCCCTGGTGAACTCCATCTGTTCTCGCATCTGCCATCTTGTAAGGCACTCTTTTATCCATTCTGCTTTACCAGTTTATCAGCGAATCGAGTACTCTCCCAGATACATATTTCATTATTATTATGGAAAGCATTAAATTGCCCTAACATCCAAACCCGCTTTTCCAGTTTGCAAATTTATCTCATATAAGGCACCGTATCTAAAACCTCTGTACAGTCCAAGATTATTCGCTCCACCAACACTTCCTAGTCTTGGCTTACTACCGCCATCCTATCACAAACCAGTATGATTTCCGTTCCCCGAACTTGTGTTGTTTGTCTATAAGGAAGCTTATGCATTCTATCATTCATTTCCTTAAAATGTTCTCCATCACAACATAGGTCTTACCGTCAATTTCTTAAGGATGGGCTCCACCTCATAGAATCTACCAGCCCTTTTTTTTCACTGGATTCTCCCCATAATTGCGTATGGTAAACAGACGAAGAACAGACGTGAAGAGTAGTACATAAATTCATTGAAACGTGGAATTTTTTCATTTGTGTGTTTATATTGAAAAGGAAATGGATATAGGTTTCTGTCTCGTCTCTGTTAGGTGGGAAGAGCTTCCACTACTTAAACTGAATAACCCACACGGGTTTACCAATTCGCATAATTAAACGCACTAATTATTCGTTGAGAAGGGAACGGTATGTAGCAAATAAGATACCGAGTACTGTTCGTAAGCTTTTTCTAAATACTGGCTGGCGAACCTCCAGGAAAATTTTGGAATGCTAGTTTTCAAAGCAGTTTAGTACAAACTGATCACTAATTCGGAGAGAAAACTTTAGACAACGTTTCGGTTTGTCCTGGACCATTATCAGTTCACGAGGGTCCAGGACGGAACGAAACGTCGTCTGAAATTTAATTTTCTAAATTGTGAAGTAGGTAACTTTTATTTTTCTATAGGTGTATACCATGCAGAGTACTCTTCAGATTTTGTTTAAAAAACACTATCATGGATCGGGCAAGAGAATAGAATAATCGTGTGCAATAGACAACATGAAAATCTTCTCACGGAACATTGCACCACTTAGAAAGCGTTTACCTGACCTATAAAAAACACCACACAGGTAACTTGTTTGCTAGCGAGCTGATTGGGAGGTGGAGAGCCTCCACCGACGTTACCTGGATATGCAGCATACAACTCAGTATCAACCAACTCCTGTATGATGTATGCTGCAAAGAACTTGCTTCACATATCTGTGCAGAGTAAACATGCAGTATCACCATGATTAATTATATGCAGGCTACTTCTTGATTTACATCTATAATATCTGTGCGCCAGTTAATCGATTGCAGCCTGAAGCTTAAGCCGATCACATTACAAGCTAACCTACCATTATAATTGGAGACTATAATGCCGAACATAAATCTATTGGAGGCACTATAACTCCCATGGAAGTAAATTTGTTAAAACATTTAAAGGAAAACGTTAGGCTACGAGAATATATATTTTTCCTCAATGGCGTACTACCGACAGTAGCAAAGAAAAGACAAGTACTGAGAAAACAAGCTTTTAATGGGACAAAGTTACCCTTGGTGTAAAGCTTTGTCATGACCTGTTAAAACTCTAAACAACGTGTTTTCTTCACAAACAACGAGAACAGGTGGTAAGACTGAGCCCACTCTTGTATTGGACGAAATATTAGACGCATGTAACAGATTTACTGTGTCATATATTACTAGTTTAACACTTTTTTGATTATAATAATAATATACAGTACAATGAATGATTCTATGAGAGTTGTCGATCTATTACCTCCTCACTTTCCATCAATTTTGATCATATCTCCAGCATTAAAAAAAGAAATCGTCATCCAGGCTCTCAGTAATTATATAGTATAAGAGCTAGCAGTCCTCTGGAACACAAAAGTTAAATAGCATCTAATCGTAACTATTCAGAATTTGTTCAAAGATCAACGAATAAGAAATGTGAGACTTAAGCCTACGTATAAGTATTATAACGACCTAAAATATATAATATAGCACAAATATACAGTTTATAAAATAATTTGATAAAGCTTATTGTAATTTTAGAACCCTCTTTGCACTCAAAAATTCCAATCTGCATTAACCAGTAAAAAAAAAAAAAAGACAAAAGCTAGGGTAAATGGAACAAAAAAAGTTATATCAGTAACCTAAACAAATCTACCCCCACTTGACAAAGTTTGGAAAGTTATAAAATAATTAGTAAAGTGACTTTGTTGTTGTTATTTTTATTATCACGAGGAGCGCTAAACCCGTAGGGATTATACAGCGCGTGTGGGGTTGGAGAGGTGGAAGGAATTCAGGCTCAGTTCAGGGAACTGGAGCACAGATCCAATTATCTAGGTCAAGAGCCCTTCACCAGTATCAAAGAACCTCTCCTGAGGGGAAAGCGAGTTGTAATGTCGCTCATTCCTACGCACCTGAAGAAGCCATTGGCCTCATACATAAGCCACAACATCCATGCAGGATTCACTCCCAACTCAAATGAGGATAAACTTATAAGATATCTCTGTAAAAAAGTTGAAAGTGAGGTCATTAGCCGAAATATAGGTCAGTGATTGTCCTTTTACTGAGCACGAGTTGGATATTGTATTTAAAATATTCTACTGCCCATAAATATGAAGGTATTGCGGTGTTATCTTCAGAACCTCAGTTAAAAATGAATGTACGTCCCCTAATTCATGGGTTAATATCCTTGTATTTGTTTGTAATCAGCATTTATCTAGGAATATAGGTAGTATCCCATTGACTAAATGTTTATGAGAAATATTTGAATGATTCTTTAAAAATTAATCTATAGAATCAGGTACCAAGTTTCACGTCATTTCCTTGGTTTTACGAACGTAAAGAGTAATACTGGTAGGGATTTGTTTGTCAAGAGGAATGGAAAATGTCACCTGACATGAGTCTCATTCATATGATCTCGCGCTAACTGCAGTTTTTGGTCATTTGAACAAGACCTTCTGCTGGCTTACAGGTCCACCCCGTAAAAAAAAAAAAAATGATCACACTGTAAGATGCAGTACTTGCACTCTGAAGGAGGGAAAGGTATGTTGATGTTCAGAGGATTGTGATTGTGATTGTGATGTATTGTGATGTGTGAACACTTCTGGTAAGTAAGCTAATAAATGAATGATGGTGAATGCTTCCTTTTTACAGGTCACCCTAACTCGGTGGGCGATGGCCGATGTTGTAAAATAAAAATAGATAACGTAATAGGTTTATCCACTCATACAAAAATAATTACAAAGTAGCTCTGTCCATCTGAAAGTTGTACTTGAAGTGGTACAGTGATACCAGGTCCCAGTCTTTGCTAATAGTGGCTTTACTCTCTTATGACAATTAGCGTGTCCCCTTGAAAATAAGTGATACGTATTTATTATATTATTGCTGAATGCACTTGACTTGCATACATGATTCTAACTTCTTATTATTCTTCTTTCTTCTGTTCTAGAGTCTCAGCTACTTGGGTTATTAGAACCGTAATTTTGCATGTTGTTTGTATGCTCAAGTTATGTTACTTGCAACTTGCACCGACGTCTAAATCAGGGAAAGCGGAATTGATGTAAAAAAAAGGGGGGGGGGGAATTACTTGTATGGCAGTCGAATATAATCTTGGTCTATGTCAATCATTAGAAATATTTATAGAAGACTTAAATAATGCTACAGGAACGTAAATAATCCCATAGCCGTAAATTATGCTGTACTATAACATGAACGTAGATAAGCACATTACGGAATAGCTTGCAAATGCAGAAACTATAGTAACTTGGCTTAGACTTGGTTGCGAATACACCTGACAGTTTGGCAAATATATAGACGATCAACACGAAGTGCTTGATTATTTACGTATTAAGAATTATAGATACTACTGCCTAAATCTATATATGACATAGGCAGCATATAAAGCAAAATATTATTCCGGAAATTCTGAGCAAATATCCTGAATTTGCTTGTAAAATTCTGCAAAAGACTAAATACAAAATAATGTGTGCAGATATAATTTCCTGTTAACATAATTAGGACCTGGTTCTTAGGCCAATGAATATCCATACATTCTTGCGTCACCGTCCACGAGATGAGTGCACAGTAAACCAGCAAATACCATCCACGGGATGGATTTGGGTTCACGGTAAACTAGCCTCTACCGTCCACGGGAGAGATATGGAACTACCGTCCACAAGATGCACATAGGATGGGCAACAAACTAACCGCTTCGGCTGCAAAATTCAATTCATTATCACTTGTAATTCCACTGACACAAAAAAGTATTTTCAACTAATGTTTTCACGGACTTTGCGAAAACAGAAGTTAAGCGCCGGTTCTTAAGTACAGTTATTCATCAGTCTTGTCAAGATTGATAGATTGAACATATCGACTCAAGGTTGAGGGACTGATTACCTGAAACTACTCCACCTCTTATTCCACCTTTTTCTGCACTGGACTGAAGAAGGTACTGTGTGACGAAACGTTTCCAGAATAAAGATACCCAAATGCTGCAAAAGTGTCTCATTTATCATGCTGTGTCTCAACCTCTAATCCGTCCTCAGTATGTATTGTTTGTTTTCTAAAGTGTGCGCGTCAATTTCTGAACTACCAAAGCAACAAACAAAATTAATCATTATTTATTTTAGTTTAAGTTACTTCAGTTTAACCCAAATCTAAATTTAACTGCTCTTACCCAAATTACATCAACGGGCGGTAATGCGAAGCAGAGGGGAGAATTATTATTATATTCAGAAAAGTGCTAAATTCATGTAGCTCAGAGGGATTATACGTCTCATTTGTAAACAGTAGGAAATATTACGCGCTCTGTTACTGTAGGTGTAAAGATGGGATGTTTTTAGTTACATCGATCTCGATTTTTTTTAGTAAAACTGAAAAAAAAAGATGTAACAACTAACACAGTAAAAAGAGAGTTGAGGAAAACATTATAATCGTCCTTAGCACATGCACTGTGAGAATCTAAATGAAAAAATCCATTGCCATTACGCCCCCCCAAACACAGGCAGCTGTGATTAACTACTGTCCACACACGCGTGCGTCACGTCCAGTTTCTGTATGCAAATTACAAGAGTAACGAATAACAAACACAGGCAGTAATCATTTCATCAGCGGAGCATATTTGTTTTTGTGTGGGCCAACGTCACCTGCTTATGCTTCGTAATTGATTGTGCAACCCCCAGGTAGATGGCAGCACCAGACACCCTCAACGAGCCTCCCACGTCCCCCTACCCATAAGCTCCCTCCTGCCCTCCGTTTTCATTTATGATTCATATTGGAAATAAGGCAAGACATGGGTCTGTTATTGTTTTGATGTAAGGGAGGGGTGAACTCGTCAAGCCTAGGAAGGGTTATTAATTATTGGTGAATTGAATAGATATTTTTATACTTGTTGCTTCTGGTACATGCGCTTGACGGGCGTGTTGTTGTTACAGGGGAGCCTCTAGTGAACAAAATACGAACAGGTTCTTACAGAAAACAAATATGATTACGAGAAGTGTGGTGAGTTTTTTTTGTCTTTGTCACTCAAACACTCATTTATTTATTTTTTGTTGTGCTCTACAGGACCTAGTCCTTTCTCCTTCTTTCTTCTTCCTTCTTTATCCTTCTTGCTTCCCCTCCTCCAGCACTTGCAGTGTCTGGACTACGAGTATCGACCTCTAGCACTTGCAGTGTCAGTCTCTAGCACCTGCAGTATCTGACCACGTGTGTCCACCTCCAGCACCTGCGGTATATGACCACGAGTGCCGACTTCCAGTACCTGCAGTATCTGACCACGTGTGTCCACCTCCAGTACCTGCGGTATATGACCACGAGTGCCGACTTCCAGCACCTGCAGTATCTGACCACGTGTGTCCACCTCCAGTACCTGCGGTATATGACCACGAGTGCCGACTTCCAGTACCTGCAGTATCTGACCACGTGTGTCCACCTCCAGTACCTGCGGTATATGACCACGAGTGCCGACGTCCAGTACCTGCAGTATCTGACCACGTGTCCACCTCCAGTACCTGCAGTATCTGATCACGTGTGTCCACCTCCAGTACCTGCAGTATCTGACCACGTGTGTCCACCTCCAGTACCTGCAGTATCTGACCACGAGTGTCCACCTCCAGTACCTGCAGTATATGACCACGAGTGTCCACCTCCAGTACCTGCAGTATCTGACCACGAGTGTCCACCTCCAGTACCTGCAGTATCTGACCACGTGTGTCCACCTCAAAAACCTGCAGTATCTGACCACGAGTGTCCACCTCCAGTACCTGCAGTACATGACCACGTGTCCACCTCCATTACCTGCAGTACTTTGGGTTGTGCATTAACCTTGAAATAAATAATAAATATTCCATGAGCTGCCTCACCTACAACACGTCCTGTCCCTTCATCAGGGGACCACCTTGATACTGATGAAGGGCTCTTGACCTGATGAATTGGAACTACCCTCCCGTAGATCAACCCTGATTACTTCTCATTCTCGGGCGCTCTGTAACCCCAACAGAGTTAGTTTTCTCCCATTTTTATAATAATAATGAATACCCTGTGCTCTATGGAGCCGCCGTGTCATGTGTCATGGTAATAAATACACACTTGGCGCAGGGCAAACCTTTATTAAGACGACGTTTTGCTCAAAGACAGCGCTCCATGAGTGAAATGTTTAATAGGCTTGCTTTTTGTATTACCCATATTTCTCGACACTCTTCCAGCCATTTGTCTCATCTCAATCTTCGATTATTATTATTATTATTATTATTATTATTATTATTATTATTATTATTATTATTATTATTATTATTATTATTATTTTAATGGAGAGGCGCTAAATTACAAACATTATTAAATGAAATATTTTGATCTGATTTGCATATATCTCAGGCAGAGTAGCCTTGGGCAGGACTCACACGTGAGCTCTAAGACCCGAAACCAAAGAAGATGCCCTAAATAGGCGAGTCGGACGAGAGGGATTCGTCGTCTGTCTTAGTGGTGCGACAACCGTGAATAATGGCGTTGCTTGTGAGAGTAATTACGGGAAAGTACGGACGAATTGATAATGGTTAATTCAGAGTCTTGGGCGATGCGTGAATGATGCAGCCAAGGGATGAATGTAACTGAAGAATGTGGGTTACCTCGTTGAATGCGGGTTACATTGCTGAATGGTCGCTACTTCGTTGAATGTAGCCTATCAAGTAGAAAGAGCCTGCCCTAATTCTTATTATTTTCACTTTTACAAAAATTCCAGACTATGAAAAGATGAGTGTTACAGTATAAAAGAGTTTCTGTATTCATAAGGACTCCCAGTGAGTTGGGAAAACAAACAAATTTTTCATTTCTACAAATTCTTCACCACAACATCTACCTTCCTTGCTACATCTTTTCTGCGGTTTACTTCGTCATTCGTAAACCCATTCGCTGACACAATTCAGAATATCTTAACGCAATCAATTTTTCCAAACTCCATACATCGAAGGTGACACTACGTCTCACTCTCATTACCTGGTCTTTTACACGTTCACTTTGTCGCCCTTAACACACCCTTGCAACATTTGCAACATCTACAACATCTCTTCCGATTTTTTTTTAAAAGCTGCGTCTCTTCAGCAATGAATATTTGTGATAACCCCTGCTATAATTTAGCGTCATTATCTTTAAAGCCCACACTCTTCCCAACACTCTAGGGTTCACT
Source organism: Cherax quadricarinatus (assembly GCF_038502225.1). Taxonomy (NCBI): domain Eukaryota; kingdom Metazoa; phylum Arthropoda; class Malacostraca; order Decapoda; family Parastacidae; genus Cherax; species Cherax quadricarinatus. The sequence goes on from NC_091316.1 coordinate 7,616,698, forward strand.
TCTTTCACGCTCCATCTGTAAACACATTAAACAACCACGAAAACATCACACACGTCCTTGTCTAAGGCCTACTTTTACTGGAAGCACTTCTCTCTTCCACACTTTAAGCTGAGTCTCAGTTTCCTCATAAAAACAACTTTAAACGCCTCTCACTTTTTTCATACATTTGCAACACATGCCACATTATTCTTTATCCACCTGTGATTTGCCTTTTCTTAATTCATAAGTGAAAAAAACATCTTAGCCTTACCTAAATATTGCTCATTTATATACTTTCACGCAAACACTTGAAGCACAGGTCCCCTTCCTCTTCTGAGACCCAGGTATTCCTCCGCAATCATGTTGTCTGTCTTTTCCCTTACTCTTTCCATAACAATTATGCCGTACACTTTGTCCAGTTTACCAAAGACTTGTTCAGTTATAATTATTACACTCTTGTTTCTTTTAAACTTATATATAAGGTTATCAGCAACGCTCACAACAACACTCACCACCACCACCATCACAACACTCACCACCACCACCACCATCACAACACTCACCACCACCACCACCACAACAACACTCATCACCACCACAACACCCATCACCATCATAACACTCACCGCCACCATCATAACACTCACCACCATCAAAACACTCACCACCACTACAACACCCATCACCACCACCACCACACACCACCACCACCACCAACATCAAAACACTCACCACCGCAACAACACTCACCGTCACCATCATAACACTCACCACCACCGTAACACTCACCGCCACCACAACACCCATCACCACCACAACACTCACCACCACCGCAACATTCACCGCCACCCTCACCGAAACCACAACACTCACCACCACCACAACACCCACCACCATCACAACACCCACTACCACCACCACCACATCACCCATCACCACCACAACACCCACTACCACCACCACCACATCACCCACCTCCACCACCACAACACCCACCACCACCACCACAATACCCACTACCACCACCACCACCACCACAACACCCACCATCACCACAACACCCCACTACCACCACCACCACATCACCCACCACCATCACCACAACACCCACCACAACACCCACTACCACCACCACCACCACCACATCACCCACCACCACCACCACCACAACACCCACCACCACCATAACACCCACCACCACAACACCCACCACCGCAACATCCACCACCACAACATCCACCACCACCACAACATCCACGACCACCACCATTACCACCACCACCACAACAACAACAACAATACCCACCACAAAGAGGGGCAGAATAAGAGACAGACAACACCTCCGGCTGATAGCTATCACTATGGTCTGAGGAGAGACGGGTTACACTCACTTTCCACCAACATTAAATCCTGGAATCACCCACCTAACCTGGGTTCGCCCGAAATAAAACAACTTTATCTCTGATTACACTTTTGGGTACACTCGAGGCTGCCATTCCAGCTGATTTTTTTTTCTGTATCTTCTATCAAGAAAAAGTTCAAATATGTTTTGCCTTTTAAATACTGAATATAACTGTCCAGGTAATTGGGTCCCGGTTTTGATCGAGCAGCTATAGGCTGAATTTTTCACTTAGGCTGGATATTATTATTGTTATTATCATCATGGGGAGCACTAAACCCGTAGGGATTATACAGTACCTTTGGGGTGGGGGGAGATGAAAGGCATACAGACTCAGTTCAGGGAACTGGAGCACAGATCCAATTCCCTGTATCAAGAGCCCCCTCACCAGCATCAAGGAACCTCCCTTGAGCTCACTCAGGATGGATAAAACTTACAGATCAAAAATTTTTAATTTCCACATTATTAGGCTTCCTTTATGGCTTCTTTTAAAATTTTGAATTAGTGACTTTTTTTTTTGTTAGAAGTTAGATTTTCATTTTATGAACAATATTACCACTAAACATGCTCAGTAATATGTATGAATAAATTGTAAATGACGTTGACGCCCTACTTTACTGTTGTGAATTTTGAGTTAATTAATTCATAGTTCTAAATTAATTCTTAGTTCCAACATTTCCACAAGCAGCCCACCAGAATCATACACAAATATTTCATGCTTATTTGAAAGTGAACGGAAATACACATTTATAGTTCGAGATATTATTACAATAAATAACACTGGTCAACAAAACTAACTTTTTTTTTTTATCGACTTCCGAAACCAAACTGGCTGTTTTAAGATAACTTCAATATGCTGATCACGAATCTTAGCTTGTTTAGTCTTTGTCACTTTTTTTTAATTTTATGGTCAATATTGAGGCTATTTAGGAGGCTAAAGAACCACTTGATGTACGTTACCTAACAGTCATATATATTATATTATGCATACATATTAAGTGTGGTGCATTTAATGAACTGAAACCATTGATGGCCATTGTAATTAGTCTAGCTTTATGAAATGCTAACCTTTATAATAACTTTTTGATACATCGGTGTTTAACATAGGAAATTTTAGGCAAAGTGTGCATATAAATATCAGAATTGATATTATAATTCGTAGAAACATAACAGATATCATTATTTATATTAAAATTAAATGTGTAATGCTTTTGAAGGAAATTATTACACCGATTCTCAGTAGTATTTAAATAAAATTCCTCATACAACTGCATCTTGAGCAACACCTCAGCCTGAGCTAGACGTTTATACATTCTTGTGGTCCCATGGTGTGAAGATTAGGCGGATTACACCTCTAACCATTTATCCAGTGGTCTGAGTCCATGATGTGAGAATCGAACACACGTTCCCAAGAGATTGAGTGCCTGGAACGATTCTACATACCGTAGAACAGGTTGTTGATTAGAGCTCTGACCTAGCAAAATACTTTAAAAAATGCTTACTCGTGAACGGTGTTTTTTTCTGTATCTTTTGAGAATAAGAAATGAGGGTGGTGAAGAGTGCTGCAGCTGCGGATAAGGTGGAAGTATGACACAGAATGATGCCAAGTTTATTATATATTGTAAAAGTCATGAGAACTATTAAAAAAAACTATGTTGCATGCAGGTTATCAAGTGGTTTGAATATTCCCAAGTTTGAGACCAGTTTTAACAAGTTTAGGTGGTTCTGTAGTTGTGGTAGAGGCGGATGCAGTAGTGTTGAGGGTGGTGGTGGGGGTGGCGGTGATGTGGGTGACAGTGGTGGTGGTGGCATCGGTGGTGGTGATGATAGTGGCGATGATGATGATAGCGATAGTGGTGGTAACTGGGATGGTAGCGGAATGGTTGTGGTGGCTTCTGCGGTGGTGGTCATAATGGTGATAATGACTGGGGTGATTCCTGCGGCGGCAGTGATGTTGGCAACATTGCAGGTAGTCTCAGAAGTGCGTGTGAAGGACTGTAGTTACAGGAGCAGAGCTATGCTTGTGGTGTCTCATCTTCAGTATTTAGTAAAAGAGGAAATTGCTGGCACACAGATAGCTCCAACTCCATCTTGTTCCCTACTTGTATGTCTCATAACAAAAAACAAAGGCTCTTAGTTTGTAAATAAAGTTAGGACTCCTTAAAAACCCTTGTGAAACCCTGTGTAAAAAAAAAAATACCGAGAAATAAAAGTGTCCACAGAGACTCACCTAACGAAAGTAAGATCCAAGGTCATCGTTACAAGAGATAATAGTGGCAGATATGCAAGAAAAGTTAGGTCTGGAGGGAGCATGCGCATACTGATTAGGAATTAATGTAACTTAAATAATGCGTATCCCAGTTTGTGAGTAATTCTCAGACTACGCAACAGAGAAAACATTGAAAGGATCCCCTGCAATAATTGTATTAATAACCTAAGTTACACTTCAAACCCCTTCCTTTCCCTTTGTCCCCGAACTCTCCGTCAACTAATTTTTTTTTACCAACAGTACCTGCATTTGTGTAACATTGAGCTGACTGTTCTATAGAAAAATTAATTATTTGGCATAATGGCATGCCAAGTGTCTGGTTCACAGCTGTAGAATTAGTTACTCTGTTATCACGCGTTGTGTAATTTTTTGCCTGTAGTTTCTTGTGGCAAGTCCCTTCCAGGGAGGCCCGTTGACGATGTTGAAGGGCTCTTGATCCGAGGAACGGGAGTTACCCGGGCCCTAAGCCTACGGCTTACTCGCCAGTGTGATCTTGAAGATTAGGTCGACTGTGGTTAACAGCCTAACTGGGTGAATGAAAGGTTGGCTGATTGAATGGTGGCTTGGCTAGCTGGCTAGCTGGTTGGCTGGCTGACCGACTGGCTGAGTGACTGACTAACTGACTGGCACACGATAGGTGGAGAGGGCCCTTGGTCGTAACTGTCAGTGGGAAGCATGATTTGTGGGTCCTCTCTCTCCTCCCACCACCACCGCCCGGCCCACGCTACAATCCCTCGTGTAGGAAAGTTCTTTTTTTTAATGCTAGACGGAGGGAGGCAAGAGGTAGGTAGGTCTTGGGGGCAAGAAGGCAAGAGGTAGGTAGGTCTTGGGGGCAAGAAGGCAAGAGGTAGGTAGGTCTTAAGGGCAAGACTATGGTGGGAAGGGTGCAGGGGCCAACCCACGTCACTCCCAGGATAACCAGACTGGTTGAATTATCATCCTCATGCTTTTTCCATTTTTTAAAACTCAGATTTACTTCGATAAGTCATTGGACATTAGAAAAAAAATGACGGTAAATTTTCAGGGCAAGGAACACTTGTGTATAAAAAACAGAAGTTATGACATTTTATTATTTTTTTTATTGTTATTATTTGTATTTATGGGGAAGTGCTAATTCCGGGAATGGGAGGCTATCAGATTCAGTTCGAGGAAAGGGAAGGGCAGTTCCATTTCCTTGGATCAAGAGCCCTTCACCAGCAACCAGACACCTCCCTTGATGGGTTGTTGCATTATCATTAAATTGTGAAGGTTATCGATGCAAAATATGTCACGACTTTTGCGCACTCAAAATAATAAATAATATTTGCTCCGACTTAGAACTTAAAAGGTCAGGCAAAGTATCCTCGTCAATTTATTCAAGAAGCTCTAAACCCGTAAGGGTCGTGCAGCGGCTGGGGAGTAGAGGTAAATGGGTTTGATCCATGGATGAAGAAAGTAATTTTTCATTCTTTGGATCAACAGTCTTTTATGAAGGTGAAAATAAATCTCCCTGGAAAGGATCAGGGAAATTTAGATTCTGCCAGGAGTAAATAGTTTCTTATCTCTCTACACAGCTACTGGGCTATATGACCCCTGTGGGTTTAGCGCTTAGTTACAGAACCACTTGAGAATCTAGGCTAATGGCTTGATACTGGTGAATGACTCTTGATCCAAGGAACTGGGGGTACCTTCTTCCTCGGATCAACTCTGATAATCTTCAGTTTCCGACTGTTGTATATGATCGCTACGAGTGTAGAGTTTCTACACGAACATAACAAAAATCACCTTCCATCATTTCTATTATAGAATTCCATGACCAAGAAGTTTAATTATATATTGATGGAGAGAGAGTGAAGTTGGAGCGGCGTGTGGAAGACGGGAGAGAAGGGTGAGTCAATCACACAAGGGAGAAGCAAGGTGTTTCACCAGGTCTCCACTACATTATAACAGCAAGATGGTCAGACCACCTCTGTGTATAAATCAGCTAACCCATGAACAGAAATGTGCGACTAGCCGAGGATTCGAACCCATGTAGTTTTGGCCCAGCCTCGTGGTGAGTGAAAATCACATGACGCCTTAACCCACTGAACCACACAATCCTACAAGAGCCAAGCACTCAGCCAAGCTACGTGTGTTACTTTTGGTCCGAGGGCATACGGTGGTGAGGGTGCTTAGTCGCAGTGTTCTTATTGATTCAGTACCACTCGTTCGTGGTCACAATAATATATATATATATATATATATATATATAGAGGCAAGGAATTCGCAAGAGCAGGCGAAATATACACAAACACTGATCTCTGGCTGAAGGAGACTCGAACCTACGAACCTTGGAACAAGGTACGCAGTGCTATACCAAACTCACCACACTGGACCAATACCTTGGAGTCCATTATATATATACATATATATATATATATATATATATATATATATATATATATATATATATATATATATATATATATATATGCAATAAGATCACAGTAAACAGGTGATTTCAAAATATGCAAAACAACCACTCTGAAAGAATAGAGAAATTCCAAGCGCTTTCGTGACTACTCACATTATCAAGGAACTATGATAGTTCCTTGATAATGTGAGTAGTCACGAAAGCGCTTGGAATTTCTCTATTCTTTCAGAGTGGTTGTTTTGCATATATATATATATATATATATATATATATATATATATATATATATATATATATATATATATATATATATATATATATATATATATGTCGTGCCGAATATGTAAAACTGGTCAATTAGCAAGAACTCATTTAAAATTAAGTCCGTTCTAAAATTTTCTCTTATACGTTTAAAGATATATTTTTTTCATTAATGTTAATGTAAAAATTTTTAATTTTGCACCAAAAGAATCTTAGAAAACTTACCTAACCTTATTATAACAGGAACAATTTATTTTAGCCTAACCCAACTAAATATATTTTAGATTTGTTTACAGTAATTTAATACTAAACAAACACAGTGACATATATTTTTTTCGTTAGGTTCAGAATGATTTTGGCGAAATTATTGCATACACAAATTTTCACTTGTCCTATATGGCAAGATGAGCGTTGCTTTTTAAGCCAAGATCGCGAGTTCTGCCTATTCGGCACGACATATATATATATATATATATATATATATATATATATATATATATATATATATATATATATATATATATATATATATGTCGTGCCGAATAGGCAGAACTTGCGATCTTGGCTTAAATAGCAACGCTCATCTTGCCATATAGGACAAGCGAAAATTTGTGTATGCAATAATTTCGCCAAAATCAATCTGAACCTAACGAAAAAAATATATTTCGCTGTGTTTGTTTAGTATTAAGTTATTGTAAACAAATCTAAAATATATTTAGTTTGGTTAGACTAAAATAAATTGCTCTTGTTAAAATAAGGTTAGGTAAGTTTTCTAAGTTTCTTTTGGTGCAAAATTAAAAAAAAATTACATTAACATTAATGAAAAAAATATATCTTTAAACGTATAAGAGAAAATTTTGGAAAGGACTTAATTTTAAATGAGTTCTTGCTAATTGACCAGTTTTACATATTCGGCACGACATATATATATATACATATATATATATATACATATATATATATATATATATACATATATATATATAAACACTGATCTCTGGCTGAAGGAGACTCGAACCTACGAACCTTAGGACAAGGTACGCAGTGCTTTACCAATCTACCCACACTGGACAATACCTTGGCGTGTAGCTTGCGCTACACGTTTGATCCAAGACAGCCAGCTTTCAGGGAGTAGGCTTACAGCTTTTCATCTCATCCCCTGTATTGTCCAGTGTGGGTAGATTGGTAAAACACTGCGTACCTTGTCCTAAGGTTCGTAGGTTCGAGTCTCCTTCAGCCAGAGATCAGTGTTTGTGTATATTTCGCCTGCTTTCGCGAATTCCTTGCATTGTTAAAATCTCTAGTAAGGCTGATGCATGCAGGGGATGAGATGAAAAGCTGTAAGCCTTCTCCCTGAAAGCTGGCTGCCTTGGATCAAAGTCTAGCACAAGCTGGACTCCAAGGTATTGGTCCAGTGTGGTGAGTTTGGTATAGCACTGAGTACCTTGTTCCAAGGTTCGTAGGTTCGAGTCTCCTTCAGCCAGAGATCAGTGTTTGTGTATATTTCGCCTGCTCTCGCGAATTCCTTGCATATACAACCACTGTGAAAGAGTAGTGAAATTCCAAGCTCTTTCGTGACTACTCACATTGTCAAGGAATTATCATAGTTCCTTGACAATGTGAGAGTCACGAAATCGCTTGGAATTTCACTACTCTTTCACAGTGGTTGTTTTGCATATTTTAAAATGACTTGTTTACTGTGATCTTATTGCATATATATATATATATATATATATATATATATATATATATATATATAGATATATATATATATATATATATATATATAGATATAGATATATATATATATATATATATATATATATATATATATATATATATATATATATATATATATATAATTGCAGAAGAGAATAAAAGTGTGCTTCCTTGAAAAATCTTTTCATATCTTTTCTTACCAACCCAATTATTTCCTTGATTTATGCCTCACAACCTCTCATATAACCTTTAGTACTTGTTTCATAATCACTTACAATGCACTGCGCTCAGACATGGCGAGAGTAAACCTATCCCGTAATTGATTATTATCCTTGACTTTAAGCCGCATCTCGCTTTTGTCAGAGAGTAAACCTATCTAATAATTGAATATTATCCTTGACCTTAAGCTGCATCTCGCTTTTGTCTGAGTCACTGGTTTACGGTCGGTGCCGAATAGAATCTTATGCGGAAATGTCACCGAGAGTATTTTATAGAGTATAAAAGCTCGGCTAATTATAGGGTGATTACGGTCGTCGGCTCCTTCTCCAGAGGGATAAAGACACTGACTGACTTATATTCTGCGATTAATTTAATACCATGACTCTCTGACTCTCTTGGTCGTGTTGTGGTTGTGGTGGCCCTCTTGGTCCATGGTGGGGGAAGCTAGTCGAAGCTTTAGTAAATATGTGAATCTGTGAATTGCTTCGTAAATAGTACATTGGAAAGGGTAGATAACAGGAGACCCCACTGTTCATGCCAAGCTGCATTTAAGTTACCTCTAATTCTTTCTAGTTAGCTGAGAGTGTAATAGTACAGCATAAATTTTTCTCTTGAGTTTGGAGTATTGGTTTCCATACATTAATTTGAGAATACCTTTTCATATCGACTTCAAGTTTTTTATGTTGCAGCGTCTTACCTAAAGGAAGATCTGGTATTTTATTAAGCTTTATTGACGTGAAATGAGTCATATCAAACTTATTATTCTTGAGCACTAAGAAACTGGGATGTAATGCTAGATAAACTAAAGTTAATACAGAACCTATAGAAGTTGGTCTATTGTTAGCAGAAGTTGGTCTATTGTTAGCAGAAGTTGGTCTATTGTTAGAAGAAGTTGGTCTATTGTTAGCAGAAGTTGGTCTATTATTAGCAGAAGTTGGTCTATTGTTAGCAGAAGTTGGTCTATTGTTAGCAGAAGTTGGTCTATTGTTAGCAGAAGTTAGTCTATTATTAGCAGAAGTTGGTCTATTGTTAGCAGAAGTTGGTCTATTGTTAACAGAAGTTGGTCTATTGTTAGCAGAAGTTGGTCTATTGTTAGCAGAAGTTGGTCTATTGTTAGCAGAAGTTGGTCTATTGTTAGCAGAAGTTGGTCTATTGTTAGCAGAAGTTGGTCTATTGTTAGAAGAAGTTGGTCTATTGTTAGCAGAAGTTGGTCTATTGTTAGCAGAAGTTGGTCTATTGTTAGCAGAAGTTGGTCTATTGTTAGCAGAAGTTGGTCTATTGTTAGCAGAAGTTAGTCTATTGTTAGCAGAATGAGGTTTTGTTTGAAATATTTAGTGGAGCATGTTGATACGAAATGGTAACAAATATTCGAGAAAGGAAGGATTTAAGTGGAAATCAAAAATACTAAACACAAAATCATCAAACGCTGTGACCACTGAAATATAAGTCATACACGTGTGTTTATATGTGTTTGTACGTATTCTCTAATTTGTTGTTTGACAGGCAGTCCGCAACTCCTGGCTCTGCCTCTTACATGACCGGTTACGAATTTCATTCCCTCCTGTCTTCGCTGCCCTGTCATAACTGTACTTAAAGCTATGTATGGATTTAGCCTCAACCACTTTGCTAAGTCATTCCACTTCTTGGCAGTATTGAAGTAATACTTCCAGACATCTCTGTGACTCATCTGCGTCTCGAGCTTCCAACTGTACCCACCGAATATTTAATATATTGTTTCCTTTTTTCCTCTCTTCCGTCTATCCTCTAATGTCATCAAGTTCAGGTCCGTTATTACCTTCATTTACTTCTCATTTCCATTAGCTCGTGGACTAGACCCTTCGTGAATTTCTTCGTATACTCCGAATTCTTATCGTCCTTTATTAGCTGTGGCTTCCAGACAGGTGCCACAAATTCCAAGATGGGCCTGTCATATGTCGTACAATGTCGTGAATCTCTCTCTTGAGAGTCCTAAAGGCGAATCTTTGATTTTGCCAAAACGCGCAGTTACTACATTGGGTGTTGTGCGCCTATGGAATTGTTTCGTTTTAAAGTCACCCACAGGCCCGTTTTTTTTTTCTTTACTGAGGATTGTAGCTTCTGTCCCCTGATCGAATATTTGGTTGCCTGGCTTCTATTCCATACTTCTCTTTTCATAATCCTCCATTTGCTTAGAGTTGAATTCCAATAATCATTTGGTTGACCAGTTCTGCAGTTTATTGAGGTACAGTCGTAGCCTTTGTATTTTCCTAATGCTTGATGGGAGGCTGTTGAACAGTCTTGGGCCCCATAAGTGTCCGGGGCCCAAGACTGTTCAACAGCCTCCCATCAAGCATTAGGGGAATTGCCAATAAACCCCTGGCTGCTTTCAAGAGAGAGCTGGACAGATACCTAAAGTCAGTGCCGGATCAGCCGGGCTGTGGCTCGTACGTCGGACTGCGTGCGGCCAGCAGTAACAGCCTAGTTGATCAGGCCCTGATCCATCGGGAGGCCTGGTCATGGACCGGGCCGCGGGGGCGTTGATCCCCGGAATAACCTCCAGGTAACCTCCAGGTGGTCGTCATTATATTTATATTATCTGAGAAGGCCTTAACAATGTCTTCCAGCATGTCTGCCGTAACAATGTCTTCCAGCATGTCTCTGCCGTAACAATGTCTTCCAGCATGTCTCTGCCGTAACAATGTCTTCCAGCATGTCTGCCGTAACAATGTCTTCCGGCATGTCTCTGCCGTAACAATGTCTTCCAGCATGTCTCTGCCTTAACAATGTCTTCCAGCATGTCTCTGCCGTAACAATGTCTTCCGGCATGTCTCTGCCGTAACAATGTCTTCCGGCATGTCTCTGCCGTAACAATGTCTTCCAGCATGTCTCTGCCTTAACAATGTCTTCCAGCATGTCACTGCCGTAACAATGTCTTCCGGCATGTCCCTGCCGTAACAATGTCTTCCAGCATGTCTCTGCCGTAACAATGTCTTCCAGCATGTCTCTGCCGTAACAATGTCTTCCAGCATGTCTACCGTAACAATGTCTTCCGGCATGTCTCTGCCGTAACAATGTCTTCCGGCATGTCTCTGCCGTAACAATGTCTTCCAGCATGTCTCTGCCTTAACAATGTCTTCCTGCATGTCTCTGCCGTAACAATGTCTTCCAGCATGTCTCTGCCTTAACAATGTCTTCCAGCATGTCTCTGCCTTAACAATGTCTTCCTGCATGTCTCTGCCGTAACAATGTCTTCCAGCATGTCTCTGCCGTAACAATGTCTTCCAGCATGTCTCTGCCGTAACAATGTCTTCCAGCATGTCTCTGCCTTAACAATGTCTTCCAGCATGTCTCTGCCTTAACAATGTCTTCCAGCATGTCACTGCCGTAACAATGTCTTCCTGCATGTCCCTGCCTTAACAATGTCTTCCAGCATGTCACTGCCGTAACAATGTCTTCCGGCATGTCTCTGCCGTAACAATGTCTTCCAGCATGTTTCTGCCGTAACAATGTCTTCCAGCATGTCTCTGCCGTAACAATGTCTTCCAGCATGTCTACCGTAACAATGTCTTCCGGCATGTCTCTGCCGTAACAATGTCTTCCAGCATGTCTCTGCCGTAACAATGTCTTCCAGCATGTCTCTGCCGTAACAATGTCTTCCAGCATGTCTCTGCCGTAACAATGTCTTCCAGCATGTCTCTGCCGTAACAATGTCTTCCAGCATGTCTCTGCCTTAACAATGTCTTCCTGCATGTCTCTGCCGTAACAATGTCTTCCGGCATGTCTCTGCCGTAACAATGTCTTCCAGCATGTCTGCCGTAACAATGTCTTCCAGCATGTCCCTGCCGTAACAATGTCTTCCAGCATGTCTCTGCCTTAACAATGTCTTCCAGCATGTCTCTGCCGTAACAATGTCTTCCAGCATGTCTCTGCCGTAACAATGTCTTCCAGCATGTCTCTGCCTTAACAATGTCTTCCTGCATGTCTCTGCCGTAACAATGTCTTCCGGCATGTCTCTGCCGTAACACTGTCTTCTAGCATGTCTCTGCCGTAACAATGTCTTCCGGCATGTCTCTGCCGTAACAATGTCTTCCAGCATGTCTGCCGTAACAATGTCTTCCAGCATGTCCCTGCCGTAACAATGTCTTCCAGCATGTCTCTGCCGTAACAATGTCTTCCGGCATGTCTCTGCCGTAACAATGTCTTCCGGAATGTCTCTGCCGTAACACTGTCTTCCAGCATGTCTGCCGTAACAATGTCTTCCAGCATGTCTCTGCCTTAACAATGTCTTCCAGCATGTCTCTGCCGTAACACTGTCTTCCAGCATGTCTCTGCCTTAACAATGTCTTCCAGCATGTCTCTGCCGTAACAATGTCTTCCGGCATGTCTCTGCCGTAACAATGTCTTCCAGCATGTCTCTGCCGTAACAATGTCTTCCGGCATGTCTCTGCCGTAACAATGTCTTCCAGCATGTCTCTGCCGTAACAATGTCTTCCGGCATGTCTCTGCCGTAACAATGTCTTCCAGCATGTCTCTGCCGTAACAATGTCTTCCAGCATGTCTGCCGTAACAATGTCTTCCGGCATGTCCCTGCCGTAACAATGTCTTCCTGCATGTCTCTGCCGTAACAATGTCTTCCAGCGTGTCTCTGCCGTAACAATGTCTTCCAGCATGTCTCTGCCGTAACAATGTCTTCCAGCATGTCTCTGCCGTAACAATGTCTTCCAGCATGTCTGCCGTAACAATGTCTTCCGGCATGTCTCTGCCGTAACAATGTCTTCCTGCATGTCTATGCCGTAACAATGTTTTCCAGCATGCCTCTGCCGTAACAATGTTTTCCAGCATGTCTCTGCCGTAACAATGTCTTCCGGCATGTCTCTGCCGTAACAATGTCTTCCGGCATGTCTCTGCCGTAACAATGTCTTCCGGCATGTCTCTGCCGTAACAATGTCTTCCGGCATGTCTCTGCCGTAACAATGTCTTCCAGCATGTCTGCCGTAACAATGTCTTCCGGCATGTCTCTGCCGTAACAATGTCTTCCGGCATGTCTCTGCCGTAACAATGTCTTCCAGCATGTCTCTGCCGTAACAATGTCTTCCAGCATGTCTCTGCCGTAACAATGTCTTCCGGCATGTCTCTGCCGTAACAATGTCTTCCGGCATGTCTCTGCCGTAACAATGTCTTCCGGCATGTCTCTGCCGTAACAATGTCTTCCAGCATGTCTCTGCCGTAACAATGTCTTCCAGCATGTCTCTGCCGTAACAATGTCTTCCAGCATGTCTGCCGTAACAATGTCTTCCGGCATGTCTCTGCCGTAACAATGTCTTCCTGCATGTCTCTGCCGTAACAATGTCTTCCAGCATGTCTCTGCCGTAACAATGTCTTCCGGCATGTCTCTGCCGTAACAATGTCTTCCGGCATGTCTCTGCCGTAACAATGTCTTCCAGCATGTCTCTGCCGTAACAATGTCTTCCGGCATGTCTCTGCCGTAACAATGTCTTCCGGCATGTCTCTGCTGTAACAATGTCTTCCAGCATGTCTGCCGTAACAATGTCTTCCGGCATGTCTCTGCCGTAACAATGTCTTCCGGCATGTCTCTGCCGTAACAATGTCTTCCGGCATGTCTCTGCCGTAACAATGTCTTCCAGCATGTCTCTGCCGTAACAATGTCTTCCGGCATGTCTCTGCCGTAACAATGTCTTCCGGCATGTCTCTGCAGTAGCAATGTCTTCCAGCATGTCTCTGCCGTAACAATGTCTTCCGGCATGTCTCTGCCGTAACAATGTCTTCCGGCATGTCTCTGCCGTAACAATGTCTTCCAGCATGTCTCTGCCGTAACAATGTCTTCCAGCATGTCTCTGCCGTAACAATGTCTTCCGGCATGTCTCTGCCGTAACAATGTCTTCCGGCATGTCTCTGCTGTAACAATGTCTTCCAGCATGTCTCTGCCGTAACAATGTCTTCCAGCATGTCTCTGCCGTAACAATGTCTTCCAGCATGTCTCTGCCGTAACAATGTCTTCCGGCATGTCTCTGCCGTAACAATGTCTTCCGGCATGTCTCTGCTGTAACAATGTCTTCCAGCATGTCTCTGCCGTAACAATGTCTTCCAGCATGTCTCTGCCGTAACAATGTCTTCCGGCATGTCTCTGCCGGAACAATGTCTTCCAGCATGTCTCTGCCGTAACACTGTCTTCCAGCATGTCTCTGCCGTAACAATGTCTTCCAGCATGTCTCTGCCGTTACAGTCTCTTCCGGCATGTCTTTCACCAGCCAGTTCTGATAACCACAGACATCATGCCACTGTTGTAAAAACAGTCAAATCGGTGACTGTTGAAGGCTCCTGGAACAGCAGTAATCTGACTGTATTGCTGTAGCCGCGCGAAGTGACTGTCTGTTTCCTAGTCTTGCCATAATAGGCTTACAGTCGCCTTGCACAAGTAACCCGCACATAGGAGAGGCTAACGACGACGTTTCGGTCCGACTCGGACCATTTACAAAGTGTGCGGATTATTTGTGTATTGTTCCAGTCACAGTATTGTGCCTTTTTGTTCTTTAAGTCGCCTTTTATCTGTATTTTTATTTTTTATGGATGCGGGACAGCCTAATCTAACTTAACCTAACCTAACCGAATTTAACTTAGAAATGTCATGCAAACCGTATGCGAAGACGTGACTTAATTACTCGGAGGAATATGAGTTGCGTTCACGTACACCAGAAGCAGTACTCTTCCCAGAACCGATCTTTGTGAACTCCCCAGTTTTCACACTTGTCCATTACGATGTCTCTTTAGAACAATTATCTCCTTCCTCTTAGACATTCTTTGATTCATTGCAGTGCCTTCTTTTTTATCCCTACCAGCATCTCTAGTTTTTGGCTCAGTTTCTTGTGCGGTACACCGCCACATGTGTTTTTATAGTCCAAAAACATGCAATCCGTTCATCTGTCTCTCTCTCCACTTCTATTACCATGTCATCTGTGTGTGTGTGTGTGTGTGTATGTGTGTGTGTGTGTGTGTGTGCGCGAGAGAGAAAGAGGAGGGAGGAATAAGGAAGACGTGAATATCGCTTGACAGCACATCTGAAAGGAGGACATGGCTGGGATTTCCTGTCACCCGCTACACTGGTCTGTTTGCTGCTTAATTACGGCGACGGACAAATTGTTTCAGTGATAATAATGGTTGTTTGGAGTAGGTGATGAGGGAGGAGGGAGGTAACTTGTACTCAGGTGGCTGGCTACTACTCACTAGTTGGTTTGCAATTGTAGTTTTCGTACCAGCTTCAAAAACAACTTTTAAAAACTGATGAACTGGTGTCAGCTGAATACACGAACACACAACTAAAGATCATTCTTGTTTTCCTGACGTTGGTGCTGCGTTAAACTGCTGTTTAATAATCGCAACATTTTCCCGTTAATGAAGCAACTTAAAGAATTATGTATAATTACACTTTAATTGTCTGCATTATAATTTAAATTCAGTGTCATGTTTCTCTCTGTTGGTTACGTCGTTATAACTACCCCTCACAAACTTTTATACCTTCGCTTCGTATATCTCTATCCCGCCATTTCCTCCATCCTCGAGGGTTAATTGCATCCACATAAATGTAGAAGAAGAAAAAAAAAGTCAGGAGGATGGGTGTTGTGGTCTCGGGTAGCATATGCTGTGTGCTGGGCGGCCCGTCAAGTCTCCGACAGGCCCAACTTCCACAGCCAGACGTCAGTAAAGATCGCGCATGGCAATCCTACTCAGGAGAGTAATTACGCTTTTCTAAATTGCTTATTGCTCGGTAAC
This sequence comes from Cherax quadricarinatus, assembly GCF_038502225.1. Lineage (NCBI taxonomy): Eukaryota > Metazoa > Arthropoda > Malacostraca > Decapoda > Parastacidae > Cherax > Cherax quadricarinatus. The sequence continues at coordinate 7,632,703 of NC_091316.1, forward strand.
CGCCAGCCGCAGTTGAATGGACAAGCTTTGCGCAAGTGTGAAGCAGTTTGTGGTCGCCAGGTGGGTGGGATGTCACTGTTTAGGTTAAGGAAAGAGAAGTTTTCGTAACAAGGGGACACAAATGGTAAAGATAAGACATAAACCTTTGGTAAATCTTTGTTCTTCGTTTTGTCTTGAAAAAGTATGAGCCAATTTTGGCTACTTTCTTTGAAAGAGAATTAGGTTCAAGTAACGTCTGAGGGCTGCTCCAATTTGATGACATTCCCTATGTGGCTGCCCCAGCCTCCACTTCAGATGGAATTTCAGTGTGTAAGCTTTATAATTTGTATAGTGTAACTTGATATGCTTCTCTCTCTGTATCCGCTGGGCTAATGAAGGAGAAACTGGTTATTGTTAAGTGTTTGCCTTGTCTCCTCTGCTATTATGAAATGTTGACCTGGACTTTTGGGAAGATCTGGCCAGCGATTAAACAGTGGCCCAAGTGAAGGAAATTACTCTCGTCAATTAGATTAATTATAATTAAGTCACCAATGGAAATATTTAGGGTGATAACTAAATCATTGATCCGTTACTCTCTTGAAGGGTCTTTGACTGAAAATTTTGTTTAATTTCAACCATGTCACGAGCGAAAATAGTGTCATATGAGTCCCCTCTCTGCCATAATAATACAATGGCATGAGTGGTTCATTAACATCACCCTCATACAACAGGTGACTTGCTCACTTAGTGTCAAAGCGCTCTGCAGTCCTGCAATATCTCTGACTTACATGACGAGGCTGCTTGCTCTAGGTACTTTGACTTCTCAACATCTGCAGATGCTCCTCGTGAACACGATGACATAAGTTGCAACGTAAACATTAGAACAATAAAAATTTGACAAATCATAATTTGAAAACAAGGATAAGGCAACTTATCCTTATTTTCATATTTATCGGCAATACGCCATTTCGTGCTAAGTGGCGGCGGGTCTGCCAATGCGTGTGATCTACAACTTAATGTCATTGGCTCATGCACGCCAAGTCAATTTTATTAGACATGTAAAACAGGATTTAAGAGGTCCGTTCGGAACACGATTAGCGATTTTCCAGTTTTTATGTAAGTTTTTCACATGACGTTAATCCAGATGCAATTTCATTAATGCACAGCCTTTTATAACCACTTGCAATTTTCCTTTCCAGTGTAAGATTTTATATCCATCAAATTACACACTGAACATCTAGCCCTAGTGAGTAATTATTTTTATAACATAATAATGACGCGATAAAAATTCGTCAATTATAGACTTAAATCATTATACTATTATATTATACACCCACACTAATTAAGGACTTCCATAAGGATCTGAGTGGACTGTGGCCGTGCTGGTAGAGAGCTCTCATTGTATGCTGTGTACTCACTTCATGTTGGAGCGCTAAACCCGTACTGGTCGTACCACGCCTGGGGAATTCAAGGTGAATCTAGGTTCATTAAAGGGCAGGGTAGCTCCAGTTCCTCGGATCAAGAGACTCTCTTTCCCCTCCCCCTCCCCTTCCTTCGCATGCATCAGTGCACCTCTATATTTTCTGACCAGTTAGATCTCTTAAAGTGGGCTGCCTTAAAAACCATTGAAAGGCTCTTGATCCAGCGATTTGTGGCTGCCCTTCTTGTCATCGGATCGGACGTAATTATCCCTCCCCTAAGTCTCTCACTTTCTTGATGCTATACAACTCTTATTGTTTAATTGTTACCAATTAATATAATAATCCATCACGTATAGTACCTGTTCACCTAGCAGTAAATAGGTACCTGCTGCTGTATACGTAACAGTAAATAGGCACCTGGGTATTAGTCCCCTTATATCTGCCCCTGTACACGTAACAGTAAATAGGCACCTGGGTGTTAGTGGATTGTTGCGGGTCGTATTTTGTGAAAAAATAATTTTTTTCAATATCAATAATCATATAATCATGAGATGAAACCGCAAGCACAGGTGTTTTCATGTAAGAACTACGAAAGTGCTGTTTCTCTTACAGCTGATTAGAAACAAGTCACCATAATTAAGAAACAAGTGAATGATGACTTGAGAATGCGTCAAGTGTACCAATCCATCAGAAAATCTTATTAAGTCTGCAGCATCTCACATTAGAAGCAGTACGGCTGCCACTCAATTCTAAGAAGACAACATTCATAAGAAACTAAAAGAAAAAAAAGTTTTGGATGGAATTATAACCAATTTCATCAAATGTCTCAAAAGAGCACGTGTAACGCCTGACCCGAGAAATTAAACGAAAATAACAAAATGAACCTTCGCCACTAAAAAAAAAGGTGAGTGACTGAGTGACTGAGTGACTGAGTGACTGAGTGACTGAGTGACTGAGTGACTGAGCTGTCCTTCAAAGATTCAATTCATAAAAGTCTGTAGTAAACGAAAAAATGAGTGGGCAAACCAAATTCAGGTAAGACTACAAGGTGTCGTCAGTGATTCACATTCAACAGATGCCCGTTACCATAACTTGTTGAAAGAGATTCATCGCTAGGAGAGTAGAACACCTGATGGAAGTGATCCTAAGCAACAGTGAGTCTGCATCTGACAAGATTTTAGAAGACATGAGCAATGATAAATTGGAGATTCAGGCCGGAGAGTGAGGAGCTTCTATGTATATTATTCATCGAAAGCTGATAACGAATGTCATAAAAATATCTTGTGAAGACTGCAGAAGTAGTTTGATGACAAAGTAATGCCTTCCACATCCCCCCTTCCCAGGCGCTGTATAATCCTCTGGGTTTAGCGCTTCCCCCTTGATTATAATAATAATCATCTAGGTCTACATGATCTAGTTTTCCGTGATACTGTGCTTAGTGCACTCAGACTTCTAGAAAGTCTTTTAGACTCTCTCAGGTAACATGACTCACGAAATCGTAATGACACGATTGCTGGTCCAGTGGCTAACGCGACGGTCTGGAGTTTTGAGACTCTCTGACCGCGGGTTCAAATCCCACCCGTGGTATGGTTTCTCTCAGGTACCTTTCCTATCATCTGTAATTAGGATTTTTTTTTTTATCACACTGGCCGATTCCCGCCAAGGCAGGGTGGCCCGAAAAAGAAAAACTTTCACCATCATTCACTCCATCACTGTCTTGCCAGAAGGGTGCTTTACACTACAGTTTTTAAACTGCAACATTAACACCCCTCCTTCAGAGTGCAGGCACTGTACTTCCCATCTCCAGGACTCAAGTCCGGCCTGCCGGTTTCCCTGAATCCCTTCATAAATGTTACTTTGCTCACACTCCAACAGCACGTCAAGTATTAAAAACCATTCGTCTCCATTCACTCCTATCAAACACGCTCACGCACGCCTGCTGGAAGTCCAAGCCCCTCGCACACAAAACCTCCTTTACCCCCTCCCTCCAACCTTTCCTAGGCCGACCCCTACCCCGCCTTCCTTCCACTACAGACTGATACACTCTTGAAGTCATTCTGTTTCGCTCCATTCTCTCTACATGTCCGAACCACCTCAACAACCCTTCCTCAGCCCTCTGGACAACAGTTTTGGTAATCCCGCACCTCCTCCTAACTTCCAAACTACGAATTCTCTGCATTATATTCACACCACACATTGCCCTCAGACATGACATCTCCACTGCCTCCAGCCTTCTCCTCGCTGCAACATTCATCACCCATGCTTCACACCCATATAAGAGCGTTGGTAAAACTATACTCTCATACATTCCCCTCTTTGCCTCCAAGGACAAAGTTCTTTGTCTCCACAGACTCCTAAGTGCACCACTCACTCTTTTCCCCTCATCAATTCTATGATTCACCTCATCATTCATAGACCCATCCGCTGACACGTCCACTCCCAAATATCTGAATACATTCACCTCCTCCATACTCTCTCCCTCCAATCTGATATCCAATCTTTCATCACCTAATCTTTTTGTTATCCTCATTACCTTACTCTTTCCTGTATTCACTTTTAATTTTCTTCTTTTGCACACCCTACCAAATTCATCCACCAATCTTTGCAGCTTCTCTTCAGAATCTCCCAAGAGCACAGTGTCATCAGCAAAGAGCAACTGTGACAACTCCCACTTTATGTGTGATTCTTTATCTTTTAACTCCACGCCTCTTGCCAAGACCCTCGCATTTACTTCTCTTACAACCCCATCTATGAATATATTAAACAAATTGTCTAACATCACGGAAAATTGAAATTGGTGTTATGCTTCAGAAGGAATCCATGCTGATATTCACAAGGGTTACGGCACACATCAGCTCTCGTGATGTTAATGTAAACAGCATGATAAGCTATGACCTAGCAAAAGTTTCACCCTCAATGTTTGACGAAAAAAACTACAAAACATGCAAATTCCTAAATAAAAGTCAGTATCGGATTTAAAAAACTAAAATTGGAGCAGTCAATCCGTGCAATTGAGAATCTTGATACCACTGTCAAAGATGTGCCTTTCTTTGGGTAGTTCATTACCTGGTAACATATGTGAAATATGTTGCCAGTAAAATTAAAGAGAGCTTCATGGTGCACGTAATCTTTAATCAGTACCAAGAGTGTCTTATCAAGGGCGATACTAAAATTAATCGTGAATCTAAGAGCATCAACTGCATGTGAATTCATCCGCCTCATCAGGTTATGCTCTCCCGAAAATCAAGGCAAAGTTGATTTATATGGTGTGTGAGAAACGTCTGACTATAGTGAAACAGAAAAACATCCTTGGCAGTCTAGTGCTTACCGAGAGACCATTTATACTTATAGGGATATGCTGTGGATGGTTATCTATATACATAGCTTCTCAAATACTGTTAGTTCATGCAACCACTGGTTGTGATTAGCATAGGCAAGACAAAGGCTGTAAAGTCTCTCAAAACAGGAGATGAGCTGAAAATTGAGGTGGCGCTTCAACTGCTTGGTATGGCAAAAAAAAAAAAAATAATGTCAGACATCTACTACAAAGTTCGACTCTCATTCACAGGACGAAAAAGTCCATTTCTTTGCCTAAACTTAAAACTTTACCTCCGACTACTAAGGTATTCAATGAAAACGTGAATAGGGATACTTTTTAAAAGTGCATTTAGAGGGCTGTTCTGGATAAGGAACCTCCAGACTTAGATCCATTGAAATTTGGTGGGAGAAAGACGAGTTTGCCAAAACTCTGTGATGTTCCTTTAGCTCAAGATATTCGGAGTTGCACACCCACAAGGTCTGAAACTGATCTACTGCAGCTGCAGCAGTGATTATCCCAGCTGATCTTTTAGATGTTAATGTGCAGCTGCTCATGTTTCTTCTTTGTTTTGCAAATATGGAGGATCTGACAGCTGTTTAAACCACATAACAAAGGACAGTCTGGAAGGTGTTACAGAAGAGGAAGCTGATGATCAAGATGATGATGGCCAAATTATGAAAGATTTAGATCGTTTGTATCTTATTTATTAGTTTAGTGTCAGGGAGAAAGATTTAATGGAAAGGTTGTTAGGTGAAAGCCTATAGCTTCTAATTTCATCCCAGGTTTGTTGCCACGACATTGCTGTGGGAAACTTTCAGAAATTGATTTTTGTTGCCGAAGCTGCTAGTTTATTGCTCACTTCACATCCATCCTGTGGAGGGAAGGGTAAGAGATACAGAAGGCGAGATATCTGAACTATTAACCTCAAAAGTTTTTAGGCAAGAGTGATCAACAGTTTACTGATAATCATCATTTGGGTGATATCTGTAGGTACATAGTAAAATGTTCGGTTCATGTTATTAGAATCTTACCCAAAATAAATGAATGCTTCTCGAAACTATGACTGTTGTTTAGTTAATGATCTAATACGAGCGGTTGCTTGCTTGCGGCCATGACGTCACGTTGCTCTCCCTCGACACGACCACATACGAGCAGTTACTTGCTTGCGGCCATAAACACAGCAGTAAAAAACTTTATGCTCACATTCGGAATTAGTATCACGTTCCCAGGAATGGTAGGATTGCTTGCTTGTAGAACAAGCTTTTAATTATGTGTGTGTGTGTGTGTGTGTGTGTGTGTGTGTGTGTGTGTGTGTGTGTGTGTGTGTGTGTGTGTGTGTACTCACCTATTTGTACTCACCTATTTGTGGTTGCAGGGGTCGAGTCCTAGCTCCTGGCCCCGCCTCTTCACCGGTTGCTACTAGGCCCTCTCTCTCCCCGCTCCATGAGCTTTATCAAACCTCGTCTTAAAACTGTGTATGGTTCCTGCTTCCACTACGTCATTTTCTAGGCTATTCCACTGCCTTACAACTCTATGACTGAAGAAATACTTCCTACTATCTCTCTGACTCATTTGTGTCTTCAACTTCCAATTGTGGCCTCTTGTTTCTGTGTCCCCTCCCTGGAACATCCTGTCCTTGTCCACCTTGTCTATTCCACGCAGTATTTTATATGTCGTTATCATGTCTCCCCTGACCCTCCTGTCCTCCAGTGTCGTCAGGCCGATTTCCCTTAATCTTTCTTCATAGGACATTCCCCTTAGCTCTGGAACTAACCTTGTTGCAAACCTTTGTACTTTCTCTAGTTTCTTGACGTGCTTTATCAAGTGCGGGTTCCAAACAGGTGCTTGAATGATTCCTTACTAAGGTATCGGAATGGTGTTCTCAGGTTTGCCAGGCGCCCATATGCTGCAGCAGTTATCTGATTGATGTGTGCTTCCGGAGACATGCTCGGTGTTATACTCACCCCAAGATCTTTCTCCTTGAGTGAGGTTTGCAGTCTTTGGCCACCTAGCCTATACTCTGTCTGTGGTCTTCTGTGCCCTTCCCCTATCTTCATGACTTTGCATTTGGCAGGATTAAATTCGAGAAGCCATTTGCTGGACCAGGTGTCCAGTCTGTCCAGGTCTCTTTGAAGTCCTGCCTGGTCCTCATCAGATTTAATTCTCCTCATTAACTTCACATCATCTGCAAACAGGGACACTTTTGAGTCTAACCCTTCCGTCATGTGTGTGTGTGTGTGTGTGTGTGTGTGTGTGTGTGCGTGTGTGTGTGTGTGTGTGTGTGTGTGTGTGTGTGTGTACTCACCTAATTGTGGTTGCAGGGGTCGATACTCAGCTCCTGGCCCCGCCTTTTCACTGAGTGCTACTAGGTTCTCTCTCTCCCTGCTCCATGAGCTTTATCATACCTCATCTTAAAGCTATGTATGGTTCCTGCCTCCACTACCTCATTTGCTAGGCTATTCCACTTCCTGACTACTCCATGATTGAAGAAATACTTCCTAACATCCTTGTGACTCATCTGGGTCTTCAATTTCCAATTGTGACTCCTTGTTTCTGTGTCCCCTCTCTGGAACATCCTGTCTCTGTCCACCTTGTATTCCACGCAGTATTTTGTATGTTGTTATCATGTCTTCCCTAACCCTCCTGTCCTCCAGTGTCGTCAGGCCTATTTCCCTTAACTTTTCTTCGTAGGACATTCCCCTTAGCCCTGGAACTAACCTTGTCGCAAACCTTTGCACTTCCTCTAATTTCTTGACGTGCTTGATCAAGTGCGGGTTCCAAACAGGTGCTGCATACTCCAATATGGGCCTGACATACACGGTGTACAGTGTCTTGAACGATTCCTTACTAAGGTATCTGAACGCTGTTCTTAGGTTTGCCAGGCGCCCATATGCTGCAGCAGTTATCTGGTTGATGTGTGGTTCCGGAGACTTGCTCGGTGTTATACTCACCCCAAGATCTTTCTCCTTGAGCGAGGTTTGCAGTCTTTGGCCACCTAGCCTATACTCCGTCTGCGGTCTTCTTTTCCCTTCCCCGACCTTCATCACTTTGCATTTGGCGGGGTTAAGTTCGAGAAGCCTGTGGCTGGACCAGGTGTTCAGCCTGTACAGGTCTCTTTGAAGTCCTACCTGATCCTCATCTGATTTAATTCTCCTCATTAACTTCACATCATCTGCGAACAGGGACACTTCTGAGTCTAACCCTTCCATCCTGTGGGACCCCGCTCGTCACAGGTGCCCACTGTGATACCTCATCACGTACCATGACTCGTTGTTGCCTCCCTGTCAGGTATTCTCTGATCCATTGCAGCGCCCTTCCTGTTATACGCGCCTGATCCTCTAGCTTCTGCAACAATCTCATGCGAGGAACTGTGTTGAAGGCCTTGCAGTCCAAGAAGATGCAATCAACCCACCCCTTTCTCTCGTGTCTTACTTCTGTTACTTTATCGTGAAACTCCAGTAGGTTTGTAACAAAGGATTTACCTTCCACAAATCCGTGCTGGTTGGAGTTTATACCCTTGTTCTGTTCCAGGTGCTCCACCACTCTCCTCCTGATAATCTTCTCCATTACTTTGCATACTATACACGTCAGTGACACTGGTTTATAGTTTAGTGCCTCTTTCCTGTCTCCTTTTTTAAATATGGGTACTACATTTGCTGTCTTCCATACCTCAGGTAGTTGCCCAGTTTCAAGGGATGTGTTGAAGATTGTGGTTAGTGGTACACACAGAATCTCTGCTCCCACTCTAAGGACCCAAGGGGAGATGTTGTCTGATCCCATTGCCTTTGAGGTATCAAGGTCCCTTAGCAGCCTCTTCACCTCTTCCTCAGTTGTGTGTATGTCATCTAACACTTCTTGGTATATTCCTTGTTGGCGTCCCAATCTGTTCTGTCCACCCAGAGACCTTCCTGTCTCCACTGTAGATACTTCCTTAAATCTCCTCACATACCTCTTGATCGCTTCTGGTGAGTTCCCTACCTCCTTCTTCCCTCAGCCTGATCACCTGGTCTTTGACTGTTGTCTTCCTCCTAATGTGGCTATACAGCAGTTTTGGGTCAGACTTGGCTTTCGATGCTATGTCGTTTTCGTACTGTCACTGGGCCTCCCTCCTTATCTGTGCATACTCGTTTCTGGCTCCTCGACTAGTCTCTCTATTTTCCTGGGTCCTTTCCCTCCTGTATCTTTTCCATTCTCTGTTGCACTTAGTTTTTGTCTCCCTACACCTTCGGGTAAACCAAGGCCCCGCTTTGGTCTTCCCATTATTTCTATTGCCCTTGGGAACAAACATTTCCTCTGCCTCCCTGCATTTTGTTGTTACGTATTCCATCATTTCATTTACAGACTTTCCTGCCAATTCTCTGTCCCACTGAACCTCCTGCAAGAAGTTCTTCATACCTGTGTAGTCCCCCTTTTTATATTTTGGCTTTTCCCATCCAACTCCTATCACCCTCTCTACTTGTAATTCTACTATATATTCTAAACACAGAACCATGTGATCACTAATTCCAAGGTCCTGTCATATGTGATGTCCTCAATGTCTGAACTGCTCAGGGTGAACACAAGATCCAGTTTTGCTGGTTCATCCTCCCCTCTCTCTCTGGTAGTGTCCTTAACATGTTGATGCATAAGGTTTTCCAGTACCACATCCATCACCTTGGCTCTCCATGTTTTGGGACCCCCATGTGGCTCCTTTACCCCTTCCCTTCGTCCTTTCTTTGGACAACCTCCTCCCCTCCACTACAGATTTGTATACACTCCAAGTCATCCTATTTTGCTCCATTCCCTCTAAATGAGCAAACCACCTCAACAACCCGTATTGTATTTTATAAATCCATCCTACAAAAGTGGATGAAATGTCATTTATGTATAGAAATTTGTTCATTCGTAGCCACATATAATAAAAATTTGACCTGCCTGTGGTTTATTGTCTATGTGATGTAATATACAATTGATGGGTTTGGCGCATCTTCAAAACAACAACAACAACAACAACAATAATAATAATAATAATAATAATAATAATAATAATAATAATAATAATAATAATGCAATGAAATGAAATGATAGATCTTAACATTCGTAACTTATCATGAAGGAAGTAGGAAAACGAAGAGTGTAGGGAGAGAGAGAGAGAGAGAGAGAGAGAGAGAGAGAGAGAGAGAGAGAGAGAGAGAGAGAGAGAGAGAGAGAGAGAGAGAGAGAGAGAGAGAGAGAGCGAGGAGGGAAAGAGGAGCTATCGCCAGTACACGGAATTATGGAATAATTAGGAAGCAGAGAGAACACAAGGAAGCTGAGCTTCAACACGTCAGTCAAACGTGGGCGGAGCTTTCGTGGGTGTAGTAGCGGTTGTGGCGTAGTGTTAGGAAGAGATGTGGGTGGGATGTGGGCGTGGTGGTGGTGGTGGCCCTGGTATCAGTAGGGTGGGGGGGGGGGTAAGCTGTGGGAAGTGAGAACCTTGCATGGCAATATGAAGGGATACAACCTTCCAGTCTCACTCTGGATTCGTGTATCCCCTGATTTCTTGGAAACGGATTCTTGCTATCTTATGTATGACATGCATACACAAACCCTTGTTTCCTTATATCCTTTGTTATGTATTCATAAATACACATACGCTATGCATATCCACACCTTTTACTGCTCTACATGTATATCCTCACCCTTTACTGCTCTATATGTTTCAGTTCTCATGATTTTGGAATAGCTAAAAGTCTGTAGAGCAGGTGAAACCAATGTCAGCAAGGATACCCAGGCGTTGCACTTTTCTTGATCATTACCGACTGACATGCAACGAAGTTGGGATGTATACATACACAATATATGCGAAAATCACCCCACACGAAATCACACTACAGTCACTTGTATACATAAGCAATTACACTACAACCACGATGAAGACGAAGACGAGATTATTATTATTATTATTATTATTATTATTATTATTATTATTATTATTATTATTATTATTATTATTAACCATACCACGGGCGGGATTTGAACCCGCGGTCAGAGAGTCTCAACGATTTCATGAGTCATTATTATTATTATTATTATTATCATTATTATTATTATTATTATTATTATTATTATTATTATTATTATTATTATTATCAATTTAAGTGTAAAATCCGAAAGGGTCATGCAACACTCCAGGGAAGGATGTTCTAAAGTAGGAATGTGCCAAGGGTAGAAGTGCGTGAGGGGCACTGGTGTGCGAGGGTAAAATTTAAATCAAAATTTACACAAGAGATCAGTTTTTGTTAGGAAATGAAAGAGTCTGCACCAGAGGTGGGACTTTCAGCAAGGTCAGGTAGTGTATGTTGGTAAGGCGGAGACATCAGAGGTTAATCCTACATGTCCACCTATAGACAGGACTATCTCTTAAGATATTATGGACTGACAGTACCACCTGACAATCCTCCCTGAACGGTGCGAGGTTCTTCTCCATGTGCTGTCCGTGATTCGTGTAGGTCTGACAGGTAAGAGGAAGAGTGTAGTTTCCCAAACACCACAATGATGAGAAGATGATGGCCAGAATATCAAACTTGTTTTGACAGAAAGCAATTTGTTGTGGTCCAACACGAACTATCGTTGTTGAAAACGTTATGGAGTTGAGAGGATCGAAAAATAGTCCGAGAAACGAATGCCCCTGTGGAAAATCAGGAAATCCTGAATAGCTGACCAAGCGTTGCTATTTAAGCCAAAATCGCAAGTTTTACCTATACGGCACGACATATATGTAATATAAATTTGTATTTAACTTTAACTAATATCTGTTTTGTTTACTCTCTGTATGTAACACTACCAGTTTAAACGCTGATTTGCCGATTAATAAAAAACTATGAGTGTTTGTATGTCCCTTGCTGTATGACACTTGTATGTTTAACGCTTGTTTTTGATTATAATAATAATAATTGTATGTCCCTTTCTAGACATATCATAGTGGTAGAGGCTCGCTCTTCCGTCCTCTAATCGCCATACAGAAGTGCTACCAGGTAAAGCACACCAAACTATCAGGTGTAAACGCAGAGTTGGATGTAATAGCGTGATGTACGAGCAGGAACTAGATAAGTTTCGTGACGGTCATATCTCTATCCAAGAAAATTCCTTTGACTGACTCTCTCCACAGATGACTTGCATTTTTTGACCTGGCACACAAGAAAAATTACTTTTTCATATCTTTGTACTCAAAATTACTTTTCATGAACTGGTACAAAAGAAAAAGCACATTTCCTGAGCTGGTATACGTATCTACAAAAGCATAATATACAAGAATATATGGATACACTCTTGACTTGGCATTATGTCTTGTTATGAAATGGTAATGATATCCCTGGCCTGGAAACTATTGGTATCCTATATGACCTGAATTACAAGTTGAGAGGAATATACCACTGACCAGGGATACAATAAAAAAAATTGCTGCATATTTTATAATGTAGTTACAGGATGTCCTTTTAATATAAATACAGTAGGATATCCTACATGGCTCGTAATAAAAGTTGTGTACTCCGCTTAACCAGTACTATACAGTAGGATACCATTTAACCTATACGGCAAGCAAGTTATCTTGTTTGTGCTGTAATAGAGTGGGATGCTCTGGTCTCACCTCTAATGTAGGTAGAGCAAGATAACCTCTCTTCCGTGTAATATAAAGTAGGATACTCTTGTCCTGCAAAATAGTAGGATATCTTTTCGTTCATAGCAGGATACATTGTCTGTCCTATAATGTAGGACACGTTTCTTGTCTTGCAATATAGAGCAAGATACATTGAATGTCCTGTAATAATAGCATGTTTTCCTTGACCTCTAATGCAAGCCTTGTAGGATACCATGCGTGTCCCAGAAGACCAGGGACCTTGGGGATCCCAGGGAGGTGTGTGTGTGTGTGTGTGTGTGTGTCGGCGATCACCAAATGATACCCTCTGTCGAGTCCTCCAAAGCAATCAGGGTAAATTGCCCGTGCCTCGCACTTTTCATTAAATCTAATCTAACCCGGCAATAGTTATGGATTAATGGGCGACTTACTTCAACCTGGTTAAATTTCCATTAGGTAAATCAACCAATCTAAGCTGAGTGAAGTTGGATGATGAACCTGTTGTCACGAAATGTCGTTAAGTCTCTCCCTGCTGACGTTCCACTCTCGACAAGATATTAATCACGCTCTCCTGATTGAGCTCTAATTAAACTAAGGTATATGCACTATGTGATATTGCGAGGATATAATTAAAAACAATAAGGAAATGAGACTCGAGCTCTAACATAAGAAAGAGTCAATAAAGTAACAGTTAAGTCACGAGGGCGGGCCCTAGCTTCTTGGTGAAGATGAAGGCGATTTTTAAAGAAACGAGATTCAACCTTTAAGAAGAGTTAATAAAGTAACAAGAGTCACGGAGAGTGGTTCTGAATTTCTGATTCATACACTGCATAGTGAAGATACAGACGACGGCAACGAAGTCACAGGGAAACAAACATTTTTCTTCAAAATCCCAAAGGAGGAAAATAACTTTAGTCCGTCTACACTTAGAGAAAGTTTGTTAACACTAGAATAACTTCTGTGATACAGTGGTGCCGGGGATTAATAATTTAATTATATATATATATATATATATATATATATATATATATATATATATATATATATATATATATATATATATATATATATATATATATACAGAGAGAGAGAGAGAGAGAGAGAGAGAGAGAGAGAGAGAGAGAGAGAAAGAGAGAGAGAAAGATATGTCGTGCCGAATAGGTAAAACTGGTCAATTAGCAAGAACTCATTTAAAATTAAGTTCTTTCTAAAATTTTCTCTTATACGTTCAAAAACACTTTTTTCATTTATGTTAAAGTAAAAATTAATAATTTCGTGTACAGGACCTTAGGAAACTTACCTCACCTTATTATAACAAGCGCAATTTAATTTAGCCTAATCCAACTAAATATATTTTAAATAAGTTTACAATAATTTATAAATAAACACAATGAAATATATCGTTTTCGTTAAGTTCAGAATATTTTTTGCGAAATTATTGTATACAAAAATTTTCGCTTACTTTATTTGGCAAGAAGAGCGTTGCTATTTACATTATATATATATACATATATATATATATATATAAGTCGCGAGAGACGACCAGTTTTGTGTGTTCCCTGTTTGTTAGGAAATATATGAATAAACAGATCATTACTCTGCCAATCTAAAGACAATAATTCAGTACCAATCTACAAACAATAATGTCCTGCCTGACCTAAAGACGTTAATTCTCTTCCTAAACCAAGCATATTAATTCCTGATTGATTGAAAGATATTAATACCATGTTCACTCAAGATATTAATTCCCTATCCAGTCCATAAACATTAAATTCCCTTTCTAATCCAAAGACATTACTTCCTGCATAATAGAAAATGATAAATTTTCTTCCCATTTCAAAGGCAATTCTCTACCCAATCCATAGACATTAATTCCGTGTTACGGTACAGATAATTCCCAGAAACTATTACGTCACTTATAAAGGCATATTCTCAGATGGCTGGATTAGCGGTATCATTTCAGAAATTAACCGATTATACTCAAATTATAATTATGAGAATAATTTTGCTCTTAGCTTGCAACAGTTGCCATAAATTCCAGTAAGTCTCGACATAGTCAACAATTTCACTAATGATATGATGACCCCAGTAAAATGTGGCTTTTACAAAGAAACAAGAAAAAAATGTTCCGCAATTAACGAAGATATTTCTAACGAGCAGAGTTGAGGGTAGAGAACAGATATGGTGACTGTTAATACTGGTGTGTGGAATAACCGTTGAACAGGAATTACTGTACGGGAAGGAGTATGTGATGACAGTTGTCATGGCGACTTTGTGATGGCGAGGAATGTGATTATAATGCATAATAAATACTACTACTACTAATTGTTGTTGTTGTTTTTGGTTTTGCTGTTTTTGGTGCTGTTGTTTGTGATAATATTATCAGAATTATCAATAATATTAATAACAGTAACAGTGATTGAGACAGGTTAGCGTTCAAGTCCCAGAAGAAGAGAAGATTCTGTGCTACTGTGCCTGCCATCACACTACCATCACAGCTGCTGCCCATCACACTATCAGCACAGCTGCTGCCCATCACACTACCATCACAGTTGCTGCCCATTACACTACCATCACAGCTGCTGCCCATCACACTATCAGCACAGCAGCTGCCCATCACACTACCATCACAGCTGCTGCCTATTACACTACCATCACAGCTGCTGCCCATCACACTACCATCACAGCTGCTGCCTATTACACTATCAGCACAGCAGCTGCCCATCACACTACCATCACAGCTGCTGCCTATTACACTACCATCACAGCTGCTGCCCATCACACTATCAGCACAGCAGCTGCCCATCACACTACCATCACAGCTGCCATTACACTACCATCACAGCTGCGCCCATCACACTACCATCACAGCTGCTGCTTTACCATCAGCACAGCAGCGCCCATCACACTACCATCACAGCTGCGCCTATTACACTACCATCACAGCTGCTGCCCATCACACTATCAGCACAGCAGTGCCATCACACTACCATCACAGCTGCTGCCCATCACACTACCATCACAGCTGCTGCCTATTACACTACCATCACAGCTGCTGCCCATCACACTATCAGCACAGCTGCTGCCCATCACACTACCATCACAGCTGCTGCCCATTACACTACCATCACAGCTGCTGCCTATTACACTACCATCACAGCTGCTGCCCATCACACTACCATCACAGCTGCTGCCCATCACACTACCATCACAGCTGCTGCTATTCACTACCATCACAGCTCTGCCCATCACACTATCAGCACACTGCGCCCATCACACTACCATCACACGCTGCCCATTACACTACCATCAGCTGCTGCCTATTACACTACCATCACAGCTGCTGCCTATTACACTATCAGCACAGCAGCTGCCCATCACACTACCATCACAGCTGCTGCCTATTACACTACCATCACAGCTGCTGCCCATCACACTATCAGCACAGCAGCTGCCCATCACACTACCATCACAGCTGCTGCCTATTACACTACCATCACAGCTGCTGCCCATCACACTACCATCACAGCTGCTGCCCGATCACCTACCATCACAGCTGCTGCCCATTACACTACCATCACAGCTGCTGCCTATTACACTACCATCACAGCTGCTGCCCATCACACTACCATCACAGCTGCTGCCCATCACACTACCATCACAGCTGCTGCCTATTACACTACCATCACAGCTGCTGCCCATCACACTATCAGCACAGCTGCTGCCCATCACACTACCATCACAGCTGCTGCCCATTACACTACCATCACAGCTGCTGCCTATTACACTACCATCACAGCTGCTGCCCATCACACTACCATCACAGCTGCTGCCCATCACACTACCATCACAGCTGCTGCCTATTACACTACCATCACAGCTGCTGCCCATCACACTATCAGCACAGCTGCTGCCCATCACACTACCATCACAGCTGCTGCCCATTACACTCCCATCACAGCTGCGCCTATTACACTACCATCACAGCTGCTGCCCATCACACTACCATCACAGCTGCGCCCATCACACTACCATCACAGCTGCGCCTATTACACTAACATCACAGCTGCTGCCCATCACACTATCATCACAGCTGCTGCCCATCACACTACCATCACAGCTGCTGCCCATTACACTACCATCACAGCTGCTGCCTATTACACTACCATCACAGCTGCTGCCCCGCACACTCCCATCACAGCTGCTGCCCATCCACTACCATCACAGCTGCTGCCTATTACACTACCATCACAGCTGCTGCCCATCACACTATCAGCACAGCTGCTGCCCATCACACTACCATCACAGCTGCTGCCCATTACACTACCATCACAGCTGCTGCCTATTACACTACCATCACAGCTGCTGCCCATCACACTACCATCACAGCTGCTGCCCATCACACTACCATCACAGCTGCTGCCTATTACACTACCATCACAGCTGCTGCCCATCACACTATCAGCACAGCTGCTGCCCATCACACTACCATCACAGCTGCTGCCCATTACACTACCATCACAGCCCTGCCCTTCATACCACTGCTGCATCTAGGTAGTTGATACCACGATACAGTCTCCCTCTTCGGAAATCACTTGAGTTTATAAGATTACTGTTCACCTATAACGAAGTCTTACATTGCTGTATTCAGAACACGAAGCGATTACCCCAGGGATGTTGATGGCTGTTTTGGAAGAGAGAGAGAGAGAGAGAGAGAGAGAGAGAGAGAGAGAGAGAGAGAGAGAGAGAGAGAGAGAGAGAGAGAGAGAGAGAGAGAGAGAGAGAGAGAGAGAGAGATTGTCAATAAAGCTAGGGATCCTTAACCTAACCTTGTCAAACCCTGTGTTAAAGAGAGAGAGAGAGAGAGAGAGAGAGAGAGAGAGAGAGAGAGAGAGAGAGAGAGAGAGAGAGAGAGAGAGAGAGAGAGAGAGAGAGAGAGGGCTTTCGAGGTAAAGAGAGGAAAGTCAATGTTGAGTGATACATCAATTACGTTTAAGAAATTATAGTTTTCTTCGAAGGTAGCGGTGAGTAGTATTAATATATGGAGGTACTGTAGTTACTTGCCTATAATCTATCAGCAGTTATGGGTATATACCCCAATTTATTAGTAGTTATGGATAATAACCATATTTATGGGTAAATGTCCCTACTGTTGAGTATGAGCAAATTTCCCTCTTAATACCTAGTTATGGTACAATATTATTTTGACCAAAAATTTCCTTCACGTGAAATTTGAATATCAAAACATTTTCTGGGTAGTATTTGATACATAATATAACACAGAAAGTCATATTTAATTTATATAAGATTAACTTATGGTTAAATTACCATAATTTTTGAGCATTAGTGAATAAATTACCTTAATTTCTGTATAATTACATACAGCCATTTTTTTAGTCGTCACTGGAACTGCTATTGTTTTTTTTATATAATATCTTGTCCTGCTGCATCTTAATAATTATATCGGGTTTCCACTTGCGTAGTGAGACGTTAGAATTAGGTAATGATGCAGACATTGATGGCTCCAGAATTTTGTACTGGGCATACATACAGGTATGTATGTATGTATGCATGTGTGTGCGTGAATAAAGAGAAGAATGGATGGGGACTCGAACCGGGGCCCTGACTAGTAGCAGGTCCAGCGCTGTACTCTTGGTCTTCGAGGCTTCGAATAAGAAAGTTTCGAAGATAGCTCTGTTGTGTCATGTCTGCGTCAGCAGCCACTGTCTGCTTTATTTATTGACAGTGGTTCATTGCGACTTTACATGAGTTCATAGACAATATGGCTATGAGAGGAGTATGATAGATGTATTATGCAAGTTTATCAGGCTGTGCGTCAGATGGGTCACAGATGGTGGGTACTGGCGCAGACATGTCACAGCAGTACTGTCTGTGAAACGTTTCTGTTGTAAGCCTCGCAGCCCAGTGGTACAGAGCTGTACCATTACTCAAGACCACGGTTCGAGTCCTCGTCCATTTGTATGTCCAGTCTACCAGACCTGACTTAACTTAATACAAGAGCAACAATACTCCAACATTTATTGTTACTTGTTGTTATGGTTTATTTTTTCGTGTAATTTAAGAAAGATGTATTTCACATCATAATCAAATGCTGTGTTTTAAATAACACGACGCCACACATCACTATATATCTTTTATTATCTTTAGCAACCCATACGAGTGCATGCTTGTTGTACTTCAATGTATGTAATCACTCTTAGTAGATGGAGGATCGAGTCTCCACGAGTCCTTGGGCTGAATGACTCACACGGGTTTAAAACTTCATAAAAATGGAGTCGTGGTGCGCCGGGGAGCCCTGAAATGGACTGGATAACTTTCTATTAGATTACGGAGGATCGAGTTTCCCCCCATTCTTGCTAAATGACCCACACGGGTTTAACGCTTTACGTAATGTAAATATAAATAAGTCCATTGTGTCCCCGATGAAATGTCTTGTGACACGAGAATAGAAACCCTAATGGCCCGGGGCCGGCGTTCGAGACTCACGCGAAGAATTAAATTCTAAAATATGAAAAATCTTGAACAATCGTTGTGGTTTGAGGTAGGATCTAAGGCTCTGTTTCTTCAGTAGAATTAATTTTTATAATTATTTACTCTGCCAAGTATCAACAAACGCTGTAAAATTCTCCTTTAAACAGTGGTATTTATCTAAGGCAAATTTCGGAATATTTAAGAAAACAAATCACTGTCGCAATAGCTCTGAGTCGTAAAACTGAATTCTCACTCACGTGGCGTCCTCATTTCTCAGATATGCAAATCAGACCCTGAAACTGCTGATACTGTGGTCACGCAATGGTACATAATTACAAGCAATGGTACATAATTAGAAGGCTATGTTGTGTAAGTTAAACATGTCTTTCATCAGGACGCAAATCATGAACAATTGGCGCAGTCATTCAGTGAAGTTACTCCTGACAATCAGTGGTGACCTTGACTTGCTAGCGAGGAAACAGTGATTCTGCTAAGTCATTTTCAGTTGTCAGGTTACTCGCCAGTTATTCGTAAGTTATTCGTCAGTCCCAGGTCAGTTGTCACTCGTCAGTTAAGCGTGAGTCAGTCGTCAGCCAGCTGTCACTCGGTCATCCGTGAAGCAGCTATCAGTCACTTGTTAGTCATAACCAGTGACGTTACATAAAATTTTGCTCTTCAGAACCGAATAGGAGATAAATTATATAACTGACATTACTGCTTTCTTCTGGTCAGGCTAGGGAGAAGTATGTGATGTGCCTGAGAAAGAGAGAGAGAGAGAGAGAGAGAGAGAGAGAGAGAGAGAGAGAGAGAGAGAGAGAGAGAGAGAGAGAGAGAGAGAGAGAGACAGAGACAGAGACAGAGACAGACAGACAGAGACAGACAGAAAGAGAATATATGCTAGTGATGGGAAACGCTATAACTATAGACGTCATTCAACGCCCTGAGAAGAGGAGGTAACCAGTCTTGATAAAAAAAAAAAGGTGACTCCAATTCCTTGAATCAGAACTCTGCACCAGCATCAAGGCACCCCTCTTGTGAAGGGAAGGGAAGGGATGGGGTGAAGGGATTTCTCGGGTGGGGAAGGAGATTTCATGGCTAGAAAAGGAAATATTTATGACTTTAAGAGGGAAGGAAAGGAAGGGGGTAACTTGCCTTGGAGGGAGATGCACATAATCTGCCAAGCTGAGAGTCACAATAGCCAACTTAATGTACTTATCAACAGAGTAAATATTCAGTAGGAAACTCGGTACACATTCGGGCAGAAAATTCACAGTGGCTTCGTGCAGCTTGTTTGTGAAGGTCGGAGATCTTGAGAACCGTGTTTGCCCCACAGTATTGCATTACGGACATAAAAGATGCCGTATTGACAGTTTAGCTACCTACGAGACAGGAAGAGGTTTGGTATTATAGTGAGTGGAAAATTCAAAGGAGTCATTTCATCAAAAATAAATTTATGTATACGAGTACACATGCATACAGGCACATGTGAGTGCGCACACGCACATACATACATACATGAATACATACATACACACACACACACACACACACACACACACACACACACACACACAGAACAGCATTCCGACATCTTAATAAGGAATCGTTCAGGACCCTGTACACCGTATACGTTAGGCCCATATTGGAGTATGCGGCACCAGTTTGGAACCCACACCTAGCCAAGCACGTAAAGAAACTAGAGAAAGTGCAAAGGTTTGCAACAAGACTAGTCCCAGAGCTAAGAGGTATGTCCTACGAGGAGAGGTTAAGGGAAATCAACCTGACGACACTGGAGGACAGGAGAGATAGGGGGGACATGATAACGACATACAAAATACTGAGAGGAATTGACAAGGTGGACAAAAACAGGATGTTCCAGAGATTGGACACAGTAACAAGGGGACACAGTTGGAAGCTAAAGACACAGATGAATCACAGGGATGTTAGGAAGTATTTCTTCAGCCACAGAGTAGTCAGTAAGTGGAATAGTTTGGGAAGCGATGTAGTGGAGGCAGGATCCATACATAGCTTTAAGTAGAGGTACGATAAAGCTCACGGCTCAGGGAGAGTGACCTAGTAGCGATCAGTGAAGAGGCGGGGCCAGGAGCTCGGACTCGACCCCCGCAACCTCAACTAGGTGAGTACAACTAGGTGAGTACACACACACACACACACACACACACACACACACACACACACAGTGGAGACAGGAAGGACTCTGGGAAGACATGACAGAGGGGGACACCAACAGGGAATACACCAACAAGTGCTGGATGACATACACACAAGTGAGGGGGAGGTGAAGAAGTTGCTAAGTGATACCTCAAAGGCAATGGGACCGGACATCTCCCCGTGGGTCCTTAGAGAGGGAACAAAAATGCTGTGTGTCCCATTAACCACAATCTTCAACACATCCCTTGAAATTGGGCAACTACCTGAGGTGTGGAAGACGGCAAATGGCAACCAACAGTACAGCCATACTGTACCACAGAGGAAAATGATCCACAGACTAGATGAGTGCTAGATCACTTACTACATAAGGCCAAGACGACAATGATGGACGAACAGATGTCCCAGAAGACACAGTTCCGGAACCACTATTATGCCCACCAAGTGATAACATCATACATTTCGTTGTTTATTGATTGTGTTTTTTGCGTCACGGGAACCACCAGGGCTTTAACAAGTTCAAGGGCCCCGGTACTGATTCTGTCCTTACTATGTACATAGTGCTGACGGGCTAGTGACACAACCGACCGATAAACTCGTGAAAGTAGCTAGTGTCTATGCCTTAGCAGTTTCGGTCTTTCTCTTTTTTTTGTCTGCTTTATGTTTATTTGCTAGATTCTTTTATAAATTCATTTCAGGTTGTCTTGTCGCGAACCGTTTTTTTTATTATCCTGCCTGCTATTGTTGTCACGTTCCGTCCCATTCATAACTCGAGCTCTCTCAGGTAAACCCTAAATCCTGGTACTTTTAAACACAGCGGCAGGGTAACCCCCTCCCCCCCCCCCAAAAAAAAAGATAAAAAAAAATAGGAAAACACATTCGCTAACACGAGGAAATTAAATCTTCATCAGAGTACAAAACAAATTCTGGCCACAAAATAGAGCGAAACACCAACGTCAAAGACCTGGGAGTGATCATGTCGGAGGATCTCACCTTCAAGGACCATAACATTGTATCAATCGCATCTGCTAGAAAAATGACAGGATGGATAATGAGAACCTTCAAAACTAGGGAGGCCAAGCCCATGATGACATTCTTCAGGTCACTTGTTCTATCTAGGCTGGAATATTGCTGCACACTTTCAAGGCAGGTGAAATTGCTGACCTAGAAAATGTACAGAGAACCTTCACCGCGCGCATAACGGAGATAAAACACCTCAATTACTGGGAGCGCTTGAGGTTCCTAAACCTGTATTCCCTGGAACGAAGGAGGGAGAGATACATGATTATATACACCTGGAAAATCCTAGAGGGACTAGTACCGAACTTGCACACGAAAATCACTCACTACGAAAGCAAAAGACTTGGGAGACGATGCAACATCCCCCCAATGAAAAGCAGGGGTGTCACTAGCACGTTAAGAGACCATACAATAAGTGTCAGGGGCCCGAGACTGTTCAACTGCCTCCAAGCATACATAAGGGGGATTACCAACAGACCCCTGGCAGTCTTCAAGCTGGCACTGGACAAGCACCTAAAGTCGGTTCATCATCAGCCGGGCTGTGGCTCGTACGTTGGTTTGCGTGCAGCCAGCAGTAACAGCCTGGTTGATCAGGCTCTGATCCACCAGGAGGCCTGGTCACAGACCGGGCCGCGGGGGCGTTGACCCCCAGAACTCTCTCCAGGTAAACTCCAGTTAAACAGAAGGGCGTGGGAATCTTGATTCAGAAATGACCCACTGAATGCCAGTACATGTATTCCCAAACAAATTTCAGAACACAACCACAGTACTTCCTATCTCGAAAATTCAGATCTGAAGAGCCGATTTTCCTGATTCCTTCTATAGTTATTACAATATTCAGATTAAACATGTACGACAGTTTCCTCTCTCGCCCCCCCCCCAAAAAAAAGAGAAAAAAGAGACACTAGCATCTAGTAACTTCGATTAACCAATCATTTGCTTGCTTGAACTTCAAGTTCCAACCCTTCCACTTCCATCCACCCTAGATTTATACACCCTCTTCATCAGCTCATCCTGCTCCATTCTTTCTTCATATCCCAGGCACTCGGAACAGCCCGTCCATCGTTCTTCGCTATTGTGCAGACGTCCAGCTTCAGAGGAGCTGGAACAGATTCATAATCTTTGATATGCTGAACCAATGTATTCATGTCTGTGCTATTTAAATAAATAATCCCTGACCTAAAAATTTTTTTTCGTTAAGTTCAGAATGATTTTTGCGAAATTATTGCATACACAAATTTTCGCTTGTCTTATTAGGCAAGATGAGCATTGCTATTTAAGCCAAGATCGCAAGTTTTACATATTCGGCTATAGAGCTGGTACCTCCCTATATATATACATATATATATATATATATATATATATATATATATATATATATGTCGTGCCGAATATGTAAAACTGGTCAATTAGCAAGAACTCATATAAAATTAAGTCCTTTCAAAAATTTTCTCTTATACGTTTAAAGATATATTTTTTTCATTAATGTTGATGCAAAAATTTATAATTTTGCACCAAAAGGAACTTAGAAAACTTACCTAACCTTATTATAACAAGTGCAATTTATTTTAGCCTAACCCAACTAAATATATTTTAGATTTGTTTACAGTAATTTAATACTAAACAAACACAGTGAAATATATTTTTTTCGTTAGGTTCAGAATGATTTTGGCGAAATTATTGTATACACAAATTTTCACTTGTCCTATATGGCAAGATGACCGTTGCTATTTAAGCCAAGATCGCAAGTTCTGCCTATTCGGCACGACATATATATATATATATATATATATATATATATATATATATATATATATATATATATATATATATATATATATATATATATATATATATATATATATATATATATATGTATAGGTAAGACACATATGCAACAGTTAGGTATCTTTATTTGAAACGTTTCGCCTACACAGCAGGCTTCTTCAGTCGAGTACAGAAAAGTTGATAGAAGCAGAAGATACTTGAAGACGATGTAATCAGTCCATCACCCTTAAAGTTTTGAGGTGGTCAGTCCCTCAGTCTGGAGAAGAGCATTGTTCCGTTTTATACCATTTTAATGTTCATATATATGTATATATATGTATGTATATATATATATCTGTAAATGTATTTTGTTTATTAATAAATGTTCACATAGAATATAAAATATATAGGGGGTGGTAGGAGAAGAAAATATTCAAACAGCTCCGGGGAGAACCTTAAATGAATAATCTCTTAGATGATACTGAAACCTATTCTAAACTTAGAAAGAATCACTTAGAAACTGTTAACAGCAATTTCAATAAAACAATAAAACTTCTACTAAAAGGCAAAGATGAATTAATTAAACAATTTACTTCCACTAATCCATCTTTACCTTACATGTATGGACTAATAAAAACACACAAACCAGGGAATCCAGTCAGACCAATTATTATCTCCATAGGATCAGTTTCGTATAAATTATCCAAATTGCTTGTTGACATTTTGAGCCCTATTGTTGGTAAAATTTCTAACTTCAATGTTAAAAACAACTTAGATTTAGTTGATAAATTATGCTCCTTGACTGACTTAAATGATTTTAACATGGTTAGTTTTGATGTTACTTTCTTGTTTACGAAAGTTCCTGTTGCTGATTTATTAAGTTTCTTATCTGAAGAACTCGTTAATTATGATTTACCATTACCAGTTCCTACCATCATTAAACTTATTAAACTTTGCATTGTTGATGCAAAATTTGTATTTAATGATAAGTTTTACATTCAGAAATTTGGTATGGCAATGGGAAATCCTCTTTCACCTGTTCTTAGTAATCTATACATGGAGTTTTTTGAAACAAGATTTCTCAACACAGTCCTCCCTAATAGAGCAAAATGGTTCAGATATGTCGATGATATTTTATGTCTTATGCCCAAGAATGTAGATATACACCATTTCCTTGGCAAATTAAATAGCTTAGCCCATTCTATAAACTTTATTGTTGAGTTTGAGGAAAATAATTCATTGCCTTTTCTAGATGTTTTAATTATTAAGAGTAATAATGAATTCAAATTTAAAATTTACAGAAAACCTACAAATAACTGTTCCTATGTACACTATTATTCTTCCTATCAAGATAGAGTTAAACTGTCTGTTTTCTCATCACTGTTTTTGAGAGCTTAGCATATTTGTAGTCCAGAGTTCATAGATGAAGAAATATCCAAAATTTATGAAATATCCAATGATCTGAAATACCCGAGAAATGTAATGGATAAATCATTTAAAATTGCTAGAAACACTTTTACAACCCATAAAGGGACAACCAACCTTATTCAACTAAAAATATGTTGGTTCTCACTTACCAGGAAAACTTGGTTGATATGCCTTCTCTTCTTAAGACTTTTAATATTAAAGTTGTATTTAAAAATCTTGATACAGTAAAAA
>NC_091316.1:7660625-7680625 GCF_038502225.1 Cherax quadricarinatus
TCTCTTTTACGTTTAAAGATATATTTTTTTTCATTAATATTGATGTATAAATTTATAATTTTGCACCAAAAGGAACTTAGAAAACTTACCTAACCTTATTATAACAAACGCAATTTATTTTAGCCTAACCCAACTAAATATATTTTAAATTTGTTTACAATAATTTAATACTAAACAAACACAGTGAAATATATTTTTTTCGTTAGGTTCAGAATGATTTTGGCGAAATTATTACATACACAAATTTTCACTTGCCCTATATGGCAAAATGAGCGTTGCTATTTAAGCCAAGATCGCAAATTCTGCCTATTCGGCACGACACATATATATATATATATATATATATATATATATATATATATATATATATATATATATATATATATATATATATATATATATATATATATATATGTCGTGCCGAACAGGCAGAACTTGCGATCTTGGCTTAAATAGCAACGCTCATCTTGCCATATAGGACAAGTGAAAATTTGTGTATGCAATAATTTCGCCAAAATCATTCTGAACCTAACGAAAAAAAATATATTTCACTGTGTTTATTTAGTATTAAATTATTGTAAACAAATCTAAAATATATTTAATTGGGTTAGGCTGAAATAAATTGTTCTTCTTATAATAAGGTTAGGTAGGTTTTTTAAGTTCCTTTTGGTGCAAAATTATAATTTTTTACATCACCATTAATGAAAAAAATATATCTTTAAACGTATAAGAGAAAATTTTAGAAAGGACTTAATTTTAAATGAGTTCTTGCTAATTGACCAGTTTTACATATTCGGCACGACATATATATATATATATATATATATATATATATATGCATATCAGGCAACCTTCCCAGTGCGACTGGGAGGTATAGGAGTGCGTAAAGCAACGCATGTTGCTTTACCTGCTTTTCTGTCTTCGTGTTTGGCTTCCAGTGCATTAGTCAAGAAGATTGTTCCCGAACGCTTGAGAGACGTGGTAGGAGCTCAAGATCCCAGGTTTACTGAACCAGCGATTCGGTGGGACACCCTTACAGATTCCTCCAGTAGACCAGCTCCTCCCAAAAAACACAGTCCCACTGGGACAAACCGATCATGGAAAAAATCGCTAACACAATGC
Source organism: Cherax quadricarinatus (assembly GCF_038502225.1). Classification (NCBI taxonomy): domain Eukaryota; kingdom Metazoa; phylum Arthropoda; class Malacostraca; order Decapoda; family Parastacidae; genus Cherax; species Cherax quadricarinatus. The sequence continues at coordinate 7,661,748 of NC_091316.1, forward strand.
TCTCCAACGCCTCAGGAAAGGACAAAGCTCGTCTCATGGCGGTGAAGGCACCACACTCAGGAGATTTCCTGTTAGCTGTTCTCAATTCCTCCTTGGGGACACGACTAGACCCACAGGCCATTCGGATTTGTGTTGCTCTTCGCCTAGCCGCCCCCATCCTCACCGAACATAGGTGTATTTGCGGCAGGGCGACAGCTGATCAATTCGGACTTCATAGTCTCGTGTGTCACACAGCAGAAGGGAAGTATGCCAGATATGAGGAGGTCAATGACATCATAAAGAGAAGCCTCGCTACAGCCCGTTGCCCAGCTCAACGAGAACCCCAAGTGCAGATGTCTGACGGAAGTCAAAAGCGTCCTGATGGAGCCACTATGCTACCTTGGAAGGATGGAAAGCAGATTGCCTGGGACTACACCTGTGCCGCCACATTGGCAGATACCTACTTGCCATACTCCATAGTGGAAGGGGGTCGAGCTGCCAGCCACAGGAAGACCCAGAAGATCCGCAAATATGAAGACCTTCCCCCTTGCTATAACTTCATCCCAATAGGGTCGGAGACCCTTGGAGCATGGGCAAGTGTGTTCTAAAGTTCCTCAAAGAGCTGGGTGAAAAGCTCATCATAGAAACCAAGGACCACAGAGCGACCAGCTTCCTCTTTCAGAAACTCAGTGTTGCGATCCAGAGAGGAAATGCCTGCAGCATTCTGGTCACGTGGCCCACCGCCGGGGAGCTGGACGAAGTATTCGAGATGTAGCTCTGAGTAACCTATGTTGTTTACTTTCTATTGTATCTTTGTGAATATTTTGTCAATGTATTTTGTCTTTAAATAAAATATATATTAATTAAATATAGGGGGTGGTAGGAGAAAATTCTCAAACAGCTTCAGGGAGAACCTTGAGTTTTTCCTGAAGCAAGTTTATTCTTTTCTCTGAGGATGAGGGTCCCCAGGACAGTTCGAGAGGTGGTACCTCCCTATATTATATATATATATATATATATATCCTAGGTAGTAGGTTGGTAGACAGCAACCGCCCAGGGAGGTACTACCGTCCTGCCAAGTGAGTGTAAAACGTAAGCCTGTAATTGTTTTACACGATGGTAGGATTGCTGGTGTTTTTTCTGTCTCATAAACATGCAAGGTTTCAGGTACGTCTTGCTACTTCTGCTTACACTTAGGTCACACTACACATACATGTACAAGCATATGTATACACACCCCTCTGGGTTTTCTTCTATTTTCTTACTAGCTCTTGTTCTTGTTTATTTCCTCTTATCTCCATGGGGAAGTGGAACAGAATTCTTCCTCCGTAAGCTATGCGTGTTGTAAGAGGCGACTAAAATGCCAGGAGCAAGGGGCTAGTAACCCCTTCTCCTGTATATATTACTAAATATGAAAGGAGAAACTTTTGTTTTTCCTTTTGGGCCACCCCACCTCGGTGGGATACGGCTGGTGTGTTGAATGAAAGAAAAAAATATATATATATATATATATATATATATATATATATATATATATATATATATATATATATATATATATATATATATATATTAATTGGGACAGTGATGAAATTAAAACATTTATTTAGAAAATTAATGTTTATTTAAAAAATACACGACAGTGATATGACAGATAATTGAATTAATAAGAGATATGACTACCCTTTGGTTTTATAAGCATTGCTACACATATTGGCACGTTCTTCGTCGTGGTACGAGGTCCTATTTAAAGTAGCAATTAGCTTCTCCACAAATGAACAGTTCTGTTTCGCGATCCTGCGTTTGGTTATTGCCCATAAATTTTTAATTGGGTTGAAGTCAGGAGAGTTTCCGGACCAATTTAGAACGCTTAGCCCAATCTCTTCGAAAAATGTCAGCATTTTTCTGGAAGTGTGGCATGGAGCAAGATCCTGCTGGACAATGCCTTCTCCATTAGGAAAGTCTATCTACAATAGGAAGCAAATGAGTTGCCAGGATTGGATTGTATTAGTCACTGTTTATCGTTCCCTCAACAATAACAATCCGCCCAAGGTAGTAAAACTACCCCAAAACATCTTCTTACGTGAGTGTTTTGGCGCTTGTTGAATGTGTCCTTTCCGAAGAGGTTCGCCTTTGCTCCGCCTCATTACCACTGATCCATACCTGGAGTATACCTGGAGGGGGTTTCGGAGGTCAGCGCCCCCGCGGCCCGGTTCGTGACCAGGCCTCGTGATTGATCAGGACCTCATCAACCAGGCTGTTACTGCTGGCCGCACGTAAACCGACGTACGAGACACAGCCCGGCTGGTCAGGTACTGTCTTTAGGTACGTGTCCAGCGCCTTCTTGAAGACAGCCAGGGGTTTATTTGGTAATCCCCCTTAAGTATGCTGGGAGGCAGTTGAACAGTCTTGGGCCCCTGACACTTATTATGTTCTCTCTTAGCGTACTCGTGGCGCCCCTGCTTTTCACTGGGGGGATGTTGCATCCCCTGCCAAGTCTTTTGCTTTCGTAGGGAGTGATTTTCGTTTGCATATTTGGAACCAGTCCCTCTAGGATTTTCCAAGTGTATATTATCATATATCTTTCTCGCTTGCCTTCCAAGGAATACAAATCTAGGGGCTTCAACTGCTCCCAGTAATTTAGGTACTTTATCGTATATAACCATGCCATTTTCAATGCTACCCAAAAAATAAGCTTTGAGAATCCTATTAACTCATAAAGAACAAAAAGGCACAATACCGTGACTGGAATAATACACAAATAACCCTTAATACCATGAGCTGCCATTTTCTTTAAAAGACTTTGGTGCGGTACTCTATAAAAAGTTTTACTAAAATCCAAATAAATAATATAATATTCTTTATCATGATCAACTGCCTCAAAAGCATTACTAAAGAAAGTCAAATTATTTAGGCAGGAACGGCCCCTCATGAATTCATGCTGAGTATCATAGATCAAATTATGCTTATCAAAGTGGCTTCTTATAATATCAGCTATAATTGATTAGTAATTTGCCTGCAGTTGAGGTTAGTCTAATTGGGCGGTAATTTGACGGTAACGACTTATCCCCTGCTTTAAAAATAGGAATTACATTAGCCATCCCTTTGGAGAGGAAAGATAAGATATTTTGTCTTACCACTGAGGTCATCTTCAGCAGTGATTTTTTTTTTCCTTCTTGTGAGCTCTCTGAGCGTCACAGACTAGAATTTGTCTCAATTTATGTTCATGGTGACGTATTTGAGACCGGTTTCGAGAGTTTTGCTACCTTCGCAGCCATGTCTGAAGGCAGGCTTCCTTGTTGGCTGTGACCTGAACCACATCTTGGATGATCTGACACTTGGTCGAGGTGGTAGCCCAGTGTTCTGTTGAAAACTTCAATGGAACTGCAGGATCTACTTGACCTGACAAGAGCGAAGGACATATTAACTAATGTTACCCTAAATCGAAGTGGGAGTAAGAAAAAAAAATGCGTATTTTTTTTTTGGGGGGGGAGGAGGGAACCATTATTAGTCGTAGCACAATCAACTGTACAGGTAGACATTAACTTATTTTGTACCCTAGGTGGCTAAGCGTTAAGGTACTTACCGGCTGCCATCCAGGTAAGTGTTAACGCCCACATGACTTGTGTGGCTGGCTGGTGGACTGGTTGATACTTCGAATTGGCGACGGGCTTGATGCTTGCTGGACCGACACTTACTGAACTTCCACTGGAATCTCACTTGTCAAGTGGCTCACTGATTTATCTGATATATGTTTGAGGATTATTGCTCTCGTGACCGAGTCTCCCATCAAATCTCTTAAATTTGAAAGGAAATCTTATTAAAAAAATAAGAACTATTAAGGAACAAACAAAAACTTAAAGATATATGGTATGAGGTCAAGAAACCACAAAAACAGAGGTGGGGGTTCTGTAACTGTTTATTGACCAGGATGTAACAATTTTATTCACTATTCACCATCACATGTCACTCATTCACTATTCATCCTTTATATGAAGAACACTACAATTGCTTCTTATATTGATGTTAACATTTGAGAACGCAGGCATATTGTTCAATCTTCATCCATAGACAGCAACCATAGATCCTTGGGTGGTTGCTGTCTGCCGATCTACTGCTTTCTGCCAGGAGCCTGGCACTCTGCGGCACCAGCTGCGTCCTTGTCAAGATTAGCTCAGGTAGGATTCGAACCTCCACTGCTCTTTGCTTTGACTGATCCACACGGGTTTGGCACTTCACATAAATATAAGAATTAACGTTAATGTTCTAAATTCGATGTAATAATAATAATAATAATAATAATAATAATAATAATAATAATAATAATAATAATAATAATAATAATAATAATAACACATAAACTGTTAATCCCGTTGGAGGCTTTAGCACAAGGAATTCTAGGGACTCGAGTCATTGTCCCGCTAATCGTGCGACTGACTCGCTACTATGCAGTGTTTACATAGTCTTTTAGTAATAATAATAATAATAACAATAATAATAACAATAAAAGTACCTAATAATAAACTAATACATGTAATAAGCTGAACAGTCAATAAGAGAAGAGGAAGGACAACTTGTTGACAAGATTGCGACTTCAGTACCACACTGAGGACAATATTCAGAGCACGTGTGAAGGGTGGCATTAAACCCGAAGGAACTCATGCAAAATATGCATCTTTATCTTCAACATATACTCAGTGATCATCTATTCAGTACTTAATGCATGGACATTTAATTTTTTACCCGTTCAGTATCTGTAAATCTAAGGAGAAAATGTTTGTAAATTTCTTGCTCTAGCAATACTTACGCTGTCACATTAACCTCTAATTTTATCGTGTATGTCTGCCACTCTAGTTACTGCTTACTGGAAGATAATTACATTATAATAGTAATAAGCTTAATTAAGCCATTTTTTTGCATTGGGTGCATTAAAGGTATTATTCGTATGAAAATTAGGTACATAAAATACAAGAACTTGTCTGTGCTTCAGATGCTCACCATTCACCTCATCCATCTCGTCGACGATCCAGTGAAATTAACCTACCCCCCTTTTCCTTGTTTGGACCAAACCTGATTACCTGTCATTTCCTAGGCGTTGTATGACCCTTACGGATTTAGCGACTGTAATTCTACTTAAGAAGGCTTTCTTAAAAGCGTTCAAAATCCAAGAGGACTGCATCATTATTTTCGTCTTCTGGAATAATTAAGCACGTATAGGTCAGTAGGTAGATTAATTATGGAATGGTCGGCAGGTAGGTTAATTTGGTGCTAATAGATCATTAGGTAGGTTAATTAGGAACTAATAGGTTAGTAGGTACGAAATATTTGACTGACGACATCAATATGTTAATCATATTATTTTTTTTTATTATTATCACACTGGCCGATTCCCACCAAGGCAGGGTGGCCCGAAAAAGAAAAACTTTCACCATCATTCACTCCATCACTGTCTTGCCAGAAGGGTGCTTTACACTACAGTTTTTAAACTGCAACATTAACACCCCTTCTTCAGAGTGCAGGCACTGTACTTCCCATCTCCAGGACTCAAGTCCGGCCTGCCGGTTTCCCTGAATCCCTTCATAAATGTTACTTTGCTCACACTCCAACAGCACGTCAAGTATTAAAAAGCATTTGTCTCCATTCACTCCTATCAAACACGCTCACGCATGCCTGCTGGAAGTCCAAGCCCCTCGCACACAAAACCTCCTTTACCCCCTCCCTCCAACCCTTCCTAGGCCGACCCCTACCCCGCCTTCCTTCCACTACAGACTGATACACTCTTGAAGTCATTCTGTTTCGCTCCATTCTCTCTACATGTCCGAACCACCTCAACAACCCTTCCTCAGCCCTCTGGACAACAGTTTTGGTAATCCCGCACCTCCTCCTAACTTCCAAACTACGAATTCTCTGCATTATATTCACACCACACATTGCCCTCAGACATGACATCTCCACTGCCTCTAGCCTTCTCCTCGCTGCAACATTCATCACCCACGCTTCACACCCATATAAGAGCGTTGGTAAAACTATACTCTCATACATTCCCCTCTTTGCCTCCAAGGACAAAGTTCTTTGTCTCCACAGACTCCTAAGTGCACCACTCACTCTTTTTCCCTCATCAATTCTATGATTCACCTCATCTTTCATAGACCCATCCGCTGACACGTCCACTCCCAAATATCTGAATACGTTCACCTCCTCCATACCCTCTCCCTCCAATCTGATATTCAATCTTTCATCACCTAATCTTTTTGTTATCCTCATAACCTTACTCTTTCCTGTATTCACCTTTAATTTTCTTCTTTTGCACACCCTACCAAATTCATCCACCAATCTCTGCAGCTTCTCTTCAGAATCTCCCAAGAGCACAGTGTCATCAGCAAAGAGCAGCTGTGACAACTCCCACTTTGTGTGTGATTCTTTATCTTTTAACTCCACGCCTCTTGCCAAGACCCTCGCATTTACTTCTCTTACAACCCCATCTATAAATATATTAAACAACCATGGTGACATCACACATCCTTGTCTAAGGCCTACTTTTACTGGGAAAAAATTTCCCTCTTTCCTACATACTCTAACTTGAGCCTCACTATCCTCGTAAAAACTCTTCACTGCTTTCAGTAACCTACCTCCTACACCATACACTTGCAACATCTGCCACATTGCCCCCCTATCCACCCTGTCATACGCCTTTTCCAAATCCATAAATGCCACAAAGACCTCTTTAGCCTTATCTAAATACTGTTCGCTTATATGTTTCACTGTAAACACCTGGTCCACACACCCCCTACCTTTCCTAAAGCCTCCTTGTTCATCTGCTATCCTATTCTCCGTCTTACTCTTAATTCTTTCAATTATAACTCTACCATACACTTTACCAGGTACACTCAACAGACTTATCCCCCTATAATTTTTGCACTCTCTTTTATCCCCTTTGCCTTTATACAAAGGAACTATGCATGCTCTCTGCCAATCCCTAGGTACCTTACCCTCTTCCATACATTTATTAAATAATTGCACCAACCACTCCAAAACTATATCCCCACCTGCTTTTAACATTTCTATCTTTATCCCATCAATCCCGGCTGCCTTACCCCCTTTCATTTTACCTACTGCCTCACGAACCTCCCCCACACTCACAACTGGCTCTTCCTCACTCCTACAAGATGTTATTCCTCCTTGCCCTATACACGAAATCACAGCTTCCCTATCTTCATCAACATTTAACAATTCCTCAAAATATTCCCTCATAATAAGCGTGTATGCACCTGGAGAAGAGAGGAATGCAGAGGAGAGAGAGAGATTTTGGGAGATGTTAAGTGAATGTATAGGAGCCTTTGAACCAAGTGAGAGAGTAATTGTGGTAGGGGACCTGAATGCTAAAGTAGGAGAAACTTTTAGAGAGGGTGTGGTAGGTAAGTTTGGGGTGCCAGGTGTAAATGAAAATGGGAGCCCTTTGATTGAACTTTGTATAGAAAGGGGTTTAGTTATAGGTAATACATATTTTAAGAAAAAGAGGATAAATAAGTATACACGATATGATGTAGGGCGAAATGACAGTAGTTTGTTGGATTATGTATTGGTAGATAAAAGACTGTTGAGTAGACTTCAGGATGTACATGTTTATAGAGGGGCCACAGATATATCAGATCACTTTCTAGTTGTAGCTACACTGAGAGTAAAAGGTAGATGGGATACAAGGAGAATAGAAGCATCAGGGAAGAGAGAGGTGAAGGTTTATAAACTAAAAGAGGAGGCAGTTAGGGTAAGATATAAACAGCTATTGGAGGATAGATGGGCTAATGAGAGCATAGGCAATGGGGTCGAAGAGGTATGGGGTAGGTTTAAAAATGTAGTGTTAGAGTGTTCATATTATGTCTTGCTAAAATCATGTTGAAATGTTAGGTAATATTAAAAATTTAAATTCAATATTAGCATGATAGAGTTAAAAATGGAATATAAAAGTTAATAAACTTACTGATGATTACCAGTTTCAGCAGTAAATATAATACATATATTTTACACTTCTAACACAAGCTCACAAGGGTATCAGACCTGATTTTGTTATAAACAAAGTTACTCCTTTGTATGTATGTAAGATAACCCAAAAAAGAAGAAACAATTTCACCATTACTCACTTCATTACTGTCGTGCCAGAGGGGCGCCCATACTACAGTTCAAAATTGCAAATATTCTCACCCCTCCTTCAGAGTAAAGGTACTGTTTTTTCCTCCTCCAGGACTCAAGCCCGGCTATCCGGTTTCCCTCAATCCATAAATGTTACATTGCTGAAACTCCATCAATACGTCAAGACATAAAAACCACTCGCTTCCATCCACTACTATCTAACACGCTCACTCACATTTGTAAGCTCCTCGGACAAACATTTCCTAGGACGACCCCTACCCCGATAATCCTCCACTACATATTCCCCTCAAGGAAGGTTCCTTGATGTTGGTGGGGGGCTCTTGATTTAGGAAATTGGATCTGTGCTCCAGTTCCCCGAATTAAGCCTGAATGTCTTCCACATCCCCCCCCCAGGCGCTGTATAATCCTCCGGGTTTAGCGCTTCCCCTTGATTATAATAATAATAATAATAATCCACTACATATTTATACGCCCTCCAAGTTATTTTGCTCCCGCATTTTGGGTTAAATAGCAACGCTCTTCTTGCCGAATAAGGGAAGCGAAAATTTGTGTATGCAGAAATTTCACAAAAAAACATTCCGAACCTAACAAAAACAATATATTTCTTGTAAACAAACACAATGAAATATTAAATTATTGTAAATTTATCTAAAATATATTTAGTTTGATTAGCCTGAATTAAATTGCGCTTTTTATAATAAGGTTAGGTAAGTTTTCTAAAGTTATTTTGGCACTAAATTATTAATATAAATGAAAAAATATATCTTTAAACGTATAATAGAAAATTTTAGAAATGACTTAATTTTAAATGATTTATTGTATTGCTGAAACTCCATCAATACGTCAAGTCATAAAAACCACTCGCTTCCATCCACACAAGCCTATCCGATGTTATCCTGACGCCAAATGACTTCGAACAGGCGATAAATGACATGCCCATGCACTCTGCCCCAGGGCCAGACTCATGGAACTCCGTGTTCATCAAGAACTGCAAGAAGCCCCTATCACGAGCCTTTACCATCCTATGGAGAGGGATCATGGACACGGGGGTCGTCCCACAGTTACTAAAAACAACAGACATAGCCCCACTCCACAAAGGGGGCAGTAAAGCAACAGCAAAGAACTACAGACCGATAGCACTAACATCCCATATCATAAAAATCTTTGAAAGGGTCCTAAGAAGCAAGATCACCACCCATCTAGAAACCCATCAGTTACACAACCCAGGGCAACATGGGTTTAGAACAGGTCGCTCCTGTCTGTCTCAACTATTGGATCACTACGACAAGGTCCTAAATGCACTAGAAGATAAAAAGAATGCTGATGTAATATATACAGACTTTGCAAAAGCCTTCGACAAGTGTGACCATGGCGTAATAGCGCACAAAATGCGTGCTAAAGGGATAACAGGAAAAGTCGGTCGATGGATCTATAATTTCCTCACTAACAGAACACAGAGAGTAGTCGTCAACAGAGTAAAGTCCGAGGCAGCTACGGTGAAAAGCTCTGTTCCACAAGGCACAGTACTCGCTCCCATCTTGTTCCTCATCCTCATATCCGACATAGACAAGGATGTCAGCCACAGCACCGTGTCTTCCTTTGCAGATGACACCCGAATCTGCATGACAGTGTCTTCCATTGCAGACACTGCAAGGCTCCAGGCGGACATCAACCGAATCTTTCAGTGGGCTGCAGAAAACAATATGAAGTTCAACGATGAGAAATTTCAATTACTCAGATATGGTAAACACGAGGAAATTAAATCTTCATCAGAGTACAAAACAAATTCTGGCCACAAAATAGAGCGAAACACCAACGTCAAAGACCTGGGAGTGATCATGTCAGAGGATCTCACCTTCAAGGACCATAACATTGTATCAATCGCATCTGCTAGAAAAATGGCAGGATGGATAATGAGAACCTTCAAAACTAGGGAGGCCAAGCCTATGATGACACTCTTCAGGTCACTTGTTCTATCTAGGCTGGAATATTGCTGCACACTAACAGCACCTTTCAAGGCAGGTGAAATTGCTGACCTAGAAAATGTACAGAGAACCTTCATGGCGTGCATAACGGAGATAAAACACCTCAATTACTGGGAGCGCTTGAAGTTCCTGAACCTGTATTCCCTGGAACGCAGGCGGGAGAGATACATTATATACACCTGGAAAATCCTAGAGGGACTAGTACCGAACTTGCACACGAAAATCACTCACTACGAAAGCAAAAGACTTGGCAGACGATGCAACATCCCCCCAATGAAAAGCAGGGGTGTCACTAGCACGTTAAGAGACCATAAAATAAGTGTCAGGGGCCCGAGACTGTTCAACTCCCTCCCAGCATACATAAGGGGGATTACCAACAGACCCCTGGCAGTCTTCAAGCTGGCACTGGACAAGCACCTAAAGTCGGTTCCTGACCAGCCGGGCTGTGGCTCGTACGTTGGTTTGCGTACAGCCAGCAGCAACAGCCTGGGTGATCAGGCTCTGATCCACCAGGAGGCCTGGTCACAGACCGGGCCGCGGGGGCGTTGACCCCCGGAACTCTCTCCAGGTAAACTCCAGGTAAACTCCAGGTAACTGACCAATTTTACCGATTCGGCATGACATATAATATATATATATATATATATATATATAAATATATATATATAATATATATATATATATATATATATATATATATATATATATATGAGAGAGAGAGAGAGAGAGAGAGAGAGAGAGAGAGAGAGAGAGAGAGAGAGAGAGAGAGAGAGAGAGAGAGAGAGAGAGAGAGAGAGAGAGAGAGAGAGAGAGAGAGAGAGAGAGAGAAATCTTTTCAGATCAAGCTATAGAAAATGGTGAGACTGTAAATTAAATTAAAATTAAAAGCTTACTGACATTTATTTTCTACCATGGAATTTTTTCAGGATAAGAAGTAATGGTGATATGATGTGTTATCCATCCTCGGCTCATTTCAAGGCCCCAACCTGTCTAAGGTATACATACTAGCACCTCCCTTAAAATGCTATCTATCAATAGTTGTTGCCATTAGACAAAAACTGAAGAAGGCAGTTCAGTACGCTGTGTTGCATCTGGATGAGGCTGTGGACATCCTTGTTGGTATGTGTGTTTGCTTCGTCTTTTACGTAACATGATCACGGGTTAGACGTGAAAATAAGGCAGTTACTCTCATTTGGGTGGCGAGCCTTTTAGTCTTCCGTACTTACTGCTGAAAAATGACTGCTCATTCCCTCACTGCGAAAGTTAAATCTTACGAAGATTTTATTGAATTTCTTTTCTTGGAGAAAGAAAATGGTTCATATTAGGAGGGGATCTGTTGTTTAAAGGAAGGTGGCCTTCCTTGTTGTACCCCCCTTCCACTCCTCCCCTCCCCCCTCCCCCCTCCCCCCCCACGCACACGTTGACAGAGTAGCGCGTGTGCACGCTCTCTCTCTCTCTCTCTCTCTCTCACACACACACACACACACACACACACACACACATTTTTGTCTATCGACAAGTGCTTTTAACAAAAGGCTGCTGATGCACAATAACACAACAGGCGAAATGTCTTTTAATAAGTTTCTTTGACAACCAGCAACTGACTGACACACAAAGAACCACAAACACTGTATAGGTGCGACTGTCGAGGCTCCTAAAACACACTCGAAGGATGCTATTTGCTGAATTTAAGTGCTGAAGGCTTAATAAATACAGTTTTATAGAAGATGTCAAGTTAGGGCAAAGAGGAATCGGATACCTTAGTGGGAGGGTGGGTCCCCAGAGCTTGGTTCTACGTCACTACTTATTCCTGACAGAGTCCTGCACAATGTAAGGATCCTGTGGGTGGAGGAGGAGGAGCAGGAGCAGGAAGAGGAGCAAGAGCAAGAGGAGGAAAGAGTAGGAGGAGGAGGAGCAGGAGAAGGAGAGAGAGGGGTCCTGTTATCTGCACTGATGATACGTAACCGTTTTGAATGATTACCGAAGACGAGCCTTCCTTTATATTGAGTTTTTACCCGAGTGGTAGGTCGTAATTACGCCATGATTTAGAGGCTACATGCATCTCTTACTGTCAAGGTCCCTAATATATTTGGGAGACGTGTGGAGGAGCTGAGTCCATCTTAAATATACATACTGGACTCCCCACCACACTGATCCTCAATAATCTCGTCTGTTACTTCTTATCAGAGTTTAAGTCAACTATGAAATATTTTATTTGTACTTTTTCGTTTTTATCTGTGCCTGTATTTTATTTATACATTTTTCGTTTTTATCTGTGCCTGTACTCACCTAGTTGTACTCACCTAGTTGTGGTTCCAGGAGTCGAGTCAGTTCCTGGCTCCTCCTCTTCACTGACCGCTACTAGATCACTATTCCTGATCCATGAGCTTTATCATACCTCTTTTTAAAGCTATGTATGGATTTTGCCTCCACTACTTCACTTCCTAGACTATTTCACTTCCTGACAACTCTGTGACTGAAGAAATACTTCCTAACATCCCTCTGACTCATCTGAGTCTTCAACTTCCAACTGTGACCCCTTGTTGCTGTGTCCCATCTCTGGAACATCCTGTCTCTGTCCACTGGGTCTTTGTCTGTCTCTGTCGCTCGCTCCCTCCCTCTCTCTCTCTCTCTCTCTCTCTCTCTCTCTCTCTCTCTCTCTCCCTTCCAGCCTCCATCCCTTCCTCTCTCGTCTTAATGTACGTACAGAATCTTTGTACCCTTTCTTTTCCACATCTTAGATACTGCACGTTCCTTTTAGGGAGATTAAAAAATGTTGCCTTGTTTCTGCGGCATCAATCAATATGAGGCGACGTTTTTACGAGGTCTGTGCAACCAGGGTATATCGTCTTGCCCGCCGCATTCCTTTATCATTTTCTTAATATCGCCTCCACGGCCCAGGCACAACTTCATCATTGTCTAATTATTACGTGGCTCAGAAATCGTGGTTCAACCCAAACATTCAGACGAATTTAACCTGTCAAAGGCGGCCGGGACAATGCCTATTATTCTGATTTATTCATAGTGGCGCAGTCTCACAGCCATGTTGTAATTGTTCCCCCCCCTCGCATTATACACTGTGACGAGCTTGGCCTCACCAACCCCCACACATGCTGATTTTGGTCGTCCAGTTTGCACTCCACGTGTACTACGAGATTTCACTGCCCCATCTTTGGCTGAAATGTCAAATGTATTGGAGTTTGCTGCCACATCCCTCCATTTCTGAGATCACAGTTCTTCCTATCCTTCCTGCCGACACCCCATCCAATATCCATACCTCCCACCCACTTCCCATCTTTTACCATTACTCCACATTTCTCCATTTCGCTCCCTATAACTCTCACCAACTCCTTGTTCCTTCCACCCACTCCTCAGCCCTCCACTCCCTCATCCCTTACCCCTTGTTCCAAGACCCCATCCCTCCCACTGTACACAACCAACATTCCGTAGCATCTGACAGGGTCTGATGGGTCAAAAGTGATTCAATAATATGTTGAGAAAAGCCTGGGAAGTTGCTAAGACGTTTGACGAGTCTTAAGGTGCGAGCCGGAGCTCCGACGGGACCAGGCAAGTCTTGAGATGCGACTCACAACCACATTGGGACCAGACGAATCTTGAGATGCTACTCACAACCACGTTGGGACCAGACAAATCTGTATATGCTACTCACAGCCACGACGGGGCCAGACACGTCTTGAGGTGCAAGTCACAACCACGACAGGACCAAAACAATACTTGCTGCCTCCAGTCCTTGGGTTTCAATTACTGCTTTTACACTGAGGTTAAGCATATTTTTGTAAAGGATTCTACCATTATGAAAAAAATATGTTTCCTTTTTCTTATGCTCATGGAAAGTTTGATAGTAGGAAAAAATATCTTTATTCTCTTTCTTGGGCTCATAGATATATGCTCAACTGTAGTGTGTGTTTTGTGTGTATATGTGCATGCGTGCATTATGTTTGTGTGTGTGTGTATGCATGCGTGCATTATGTTTATGTATGTGTGTGTGTGTGTGCGCACTCACCTATAAGTGCTTACAGGTGTCGAGTCTCAGCTCCTGGCCATGCCTCTCCGCTTGCGGCTACTGGGTTCAATCTCTAGTAGCTTCTCGAGTCCTATCATATCTATACTTAAAGCTAAGTATAGATCTTACCCCTCCCCCCCCTCCACCAGTTCGCTGTCTAGGTCGCTCCACTTCCTGACCTCTCTAAGGATACAAAAATATTTCTTACCAATGATATTGTAGGTAATTTTACTAGTGATTATATATGGCAGATGTGAAGTGCGCCACATAGATAGGCCCTCAGTCACTCCATATTATTATTATATTTATAGGGAGCGCTAAATGAGAAGGGGATATAGAGTGTCTGGAGACACGATAGACATTTAGGCTCTATCCGAAGAAGGGAACCACAAGTCCAATTCCGTAGATCAAGAGCCGTTCACCACCATCACTAATCCTCCCTTGAGGGTTTAGGTCCTCCACGAACATTCACTGATGCTGTACGTAATTTTCAGTACAAATTCCTTGAATTAAGAACTTCCCGGCTTCAAGGCACTTCTTGAATAGTCATCGGATCAGGAACCCTCCGTGTGTGTGTGTGTGTGTGTGTGTGTGTGTGTGTGTGTGTGTGTGTGTGTGTGTGTGTGTGTGTGTGTGTGTGTGTGTGTGTGTGTGTGTGTGTGTGTGTACATATAATTTTAAAAGTCATAAAGCTTACTAAAATTAAATATCAAGGTATCCTCCAAAAATATGAAAATGGTTGGCAAAAGCCTTTCCCAATCACTAAGGCTGCTTAATTAGTGCTAGGTGTAAATAGCAGGAAACTTATGCAAGAATCAGGCTTCAATTATAGCCAGTGTTACAATAACCTAACCAAGCTACTAAATTCATAAATTCATGCATAAAACAATAGTTTTTCAACCTAAGCCTCATTCTCAGTATTAAAGGGATTCAGAGATGATGTTGAGTCTCTGTGGCTTTGACGTCATCCTGATGAGTTACATGACAACAATCTCAAAATGCAGAGAAAAAGGGCTCAGTTAAGGGAAGGCCAATACGTAAAAGTTTACTTATATGTTGTGAGAGGCGATGTCTCAAGCTTCGTGATTAACTTTAAATGTAGCAACTCGGAAACTTAATTGTGTAGCAAACCTTTGACATTCTATTTTATTTTTTTTTTTGCAAATTTTAAATATTCTTGACCATTTGTGGATTTAATGCTGGTACGGTATACTCTATAACGAAAATTAGTAAAGGGTCCTAAGTGGCTTCTTGTTGAAGTTCGTAAAGTTTCGTCAGTCTTGCATAAGCTGTCAACGTTATTCTGTGTGAAAGTCTGTTTCTCTCTCTATTCCTTGCCTTAAACTTCTCCCCAAAAATCCCCTCCTCGTCCTTATAACCCTTCCCTCCTTTACTCTTCATCATTAACCTTGCCCCCTTTGGGCTTCCCCACCCCCTTTAACTCATCTCCTCCTCATTATCGTGAGGCAGTCCTGTGATAGAGGTAATTAGGCTATTGGCCACTACATAACTAAGCGACTGTTTCGCTGCAATTACAATCTTGACGTTAATTATAAGCATTCATCAAAATATCCAGTTGAAAGGCATCAATCATCCCACTACGTATGATTTTGTCCGAGGATTGGCCGGGGTTTGATTTGATCCATATCATTTAGGCGGCGATCAGAGAGGCATGTGTGAAATATGTGACAGCTAGACCTCTCCGCCTCGATATAAGAGTGGCGGGGACGCGCCCACTCCCGGCTACACTTGACGCGATATTGCAACCCTCACCTCTTCACGACGACTTCCTCCCCCACCACCATCTACCACTACCCCGTCCCCTAACAACCACCTACCACCACCCCAACCCCAACCTTCATCCATATTCCCTACTCCTTACCCCCAATTTCCACCCCAACCTCCAATCTAACCACTATCACCCTCTACCACTGCCACCCACAACCAGCACCACCATCCTCATCGCCAACCACCACACTCCCGCCACCCCTACTCCAACCACCATACCACCACCCCCCTATTCCCCAACCACCATCACCACCTTCCCTACTACTACCCCAGTGACTCCCAACCACCACTATCACCACCACCCTTCACCGTTATCACCACGCCCCTCACTACCCCATCACCACTACTACACACAGGACTACCACCCTCACAATTACGAACCGTCACCTCCACCACCCACTTCCCAACCACTTCTACCACTACACTACAATCATCCTACCACTCCTACTACCACCACCATCACTTCCACTCTCTTTGTTGTTTTACACATTATTACTACACTCAGGGAGGATCACTAAACCAGTAGGGGTCATACAGCCCTTGGGGAAATGAATCCAAGGAAATGGATGACAGGTGTTATTCCTTGGATCACGAGCCCTTCACCTTGAGCCCTCCCTAGAGGGGTTGTTTTCTTGCATGTAAATGGTAGCTTCAGAAAATGCATCACTGAAGTGAGTTAACTTTTATACATACACCAGTCAAGGAAGGTTCCTTGACGCTGGTGAGGGGCTCTTGATCCAGATAATTGGATCTGTGCTCCAGTTCCCTGAATTAAACATGAATACCTTCCACATTCCCCACAGGTGCTGTATAATCCTACAGGTTTAGCGCTTCCCCTTGATAATAATAATAATAATAATAATAATAATAATAATAATAATAATAATAATAATAATAATAATTTGTATGTACAACTTTTCAATCGATAGTTACATAATCGGCTGAAGGCTTGTGTACCAGTTGAAAATTCTTAATCCGGGTGGAGGGAAGACGTGGGATACTTTTTTTTTTCTCTCTCTCTCTTTTTAATAATAAAATTGGATATGTCAGCAGCGTACGGGAGCAGACGATTGCTGTTTCTCATTTTAATTCCATCACACAGGATAAGCTGCATACACCAGGTACAGAAATTTGTCAGCCCAGGATGGGAGATGTCAGTATAGCAGTGAATATCGTCAATTTTTATTTCATTAAGAATTCAGCAGCTACGGGAGCTTCAGAGGTTATGTCCCAGCAGAGCTGGAGTTACCATCTTGGGAATAATCGTCTCTCAGAATTGCCTATCACCCACACGGAAAATGGAATTTATGAGCGGTCAGTGAAGAGGCGGGGCCAGGAGCTATGAATCGACCCCTGCAACCACAAATACGTGAGTACACACACACACACACACACACACATATATATATATATATATATATATATATATATATATATATATATATATATATATATATATATATATATATATATATATATATAATATAATATATATATATATATATATATATATATATATATATATATATATATATATATATATATATATATATATATATATAATATAATATATATAATATTATATATATATATATATATAAGAATCTTTCCTCCGTAAGCCATGCGTGTCGTATGAGGCGACTAAAATGCCGGGAGCAATGGGCTAGTAACCCCTTCTCCTGTATACAATTACTAAAAAAGAGAAGAAGAAAAACTTTATAAAACTGGGTTGCTTAAATGTGCGTGGATGTAGTGCGGATGACAAGAAACAGATGATTGCTGATGTTATGAATGAAAAGAAGTTGGATGTCCTGGCCCTAAGCGAAACAAAGCTGAAGGGGGTAGGAGAGTTTCAGTGGGGGGAAATAAATGGGATTAAATCTGGAGTATCTGAGAGAGTTAGAGCAAAGGAAGGGGTAGCAGTAATGTTAAATGATCAGTTATGGAAGGAGAAAAGAGAATATGAATGTGTAAATTCAAGAATTATGTGGATTAAAGTAAAGGTTGGATGTGAGAAGTGGGTCATAATAAGCGTGTATGCACCTGGAGAAGAGAGGAATGCAGAGGAGAGAGAGAGATTTTGGGAGATGTTAAGTGAATGTATAGGAGCCTTTGAACCAAGTGAGAGAGTAATTGTGGTAGGGGACTTGAATGCTAAAGTAGGAGAAACTTTTAGAGAGGGTGTGGTAGGTAAGTTTGGGGTGCCAGGTGTAAATGATAATGGGAGCCCTTTGATTGAACTTTGTATAGAAAGGGGTTTAGTTATAGGTAATACATATTTTAAGAAAAAGAGGATAAATAAGTATACACGATATGATGTAGGGCGAAATGACAGTAGTTTGTTGGATTATGTATTGGTAGATAAAAGACTGTTGAGTAGACTTCAGGATGTACATGTTTATAGAGGGGCCACAGATATATCAGATCACTTTCTAGTTGTAGCTACACTGAGAGTAAAAGGTAGATGGGATACAAGGAGAATAGAAGCATCAGGGAAGAGAGAGGTGAAGGTTTATAAACTAAAAGAGGAGGTAGTTAGGGTAAGATATAAACAGCTATTGGAGGATAGATGGGCTAATGAGAGCATAGGCAATGGGGTCGAAGAGGTATGGGGTAGGTTTAAAAATGTAGTGTTAGAGTGTTCAGCAGAAGTTTGTGGTTACAGGAAAGTGGGTGCAGGAGGGAAGAGGAGCGATTGGTGGAATGATGATGTAAAGAGAGTAGTAAGGGAGAAAAAGTTAGCATATGAGAAGTTTTTACAAAGTAGAAGTGATGCAAGGAGGGAAGAGTATATGGAGAAAAAGAGTGAAGTTAAGAGAGTGGTGAAGCAATGTAAAAAGAGAGCAAATGAGAGAGTGGGTGAGATGTTATCAACAAATTTTGTTGAAAATAAGAAAAAGTTTTGGAGTGAGATTAACAAGTTAAGAAAGCCTAGAGAACAAATGGATTTGTCA
>NC_091316.1:7685625-7694853 GCF_038502225.1 Cherax quadricarinatus
CTACCGTCTCAACTAAAGTTGCCCTCACTGAGAATGTGCGTGGCCTCAATAATTAGTGCGCGGCACTTCATTGGTTGTTGCGCATCCAAGCAGGCGCTCAGCGTAGACGGAACACTGCTTGCCCCATTACAGTACTCAGTGTGAATATGAGGCGGAGAATGAGTGAGGAAGTTAGTGTGTTATTAAAGGTGGCAGGTCGCAAGTATCTTATGTTAGAGGGTTTTGTGGGTCTTCCTGAAGCTGGCGGCACCGCTACCTGCATCTTCACTGTATCTGAGGTAGGTGTCGGCCATTATAGTCGCACAGGTGTATCTCTCGCGCCATCTGCTTAGAGTCTATCCAGGATAGCGCTTGTATATATATATATATATATATATATATATATATATATATATATATATATATATATATATATATATATATATATATATATATATATATATATATATATATATATATATATATATATATATATATATATATATATATATATATATATATATATATATATATATATATATATATATATATATATATATATATATGTTAGGTAAGACACATATGCAACAGTTAGGTATCTTTATTGTGAAACGTTTCGCCTACACAGTAGGCTTCTTCAGTCAAGTACAGAAAAGTTGATAGAAGCAGAAGATACTTGAAGACGATGTAATCAGTCCATCACCCTTAAAGTTTTGAGGTGGTCAGTCCCTCAGTCTGGAGAAGAGCATTGTTCCATAGTATGAAACAATATTGTTTCATACTATGGAACAATGCTCTTCTCCAGACTGAGGGACTGACCACCTCAAAACTTTAAGGGTGATGGACTGATTACATCGTCTTCAAGTATCTTCTGCTTCTATCAACTTTTCTGTACTTGACTGAAGAAGCCTACTGTGTAGGCGAAACGTTTCACAATAAAGATACCTAACTGTTGCATATGTGTCTTACCTAACAACCTGTCGGTATTTTATACCATTTTAATGTTCATATATATATATATATATACACATACATGCATGCATACATATACACATATAAAATTAATAATAAGACAACTGCTCTAAGGATGTTATAATATATGTTGTTCCGGTGATTTTTATAAAGATTGTAATATAGATAAAAAAAATGCGTAGCTGCATGGCTAAGCATATTGAACTGGAAAATATGACTTGACCATTTTCCTGAAAATTTCCTTTCCTTATCATTATCAGAAAAGCAGTGTCACACAACCTGCCGTTCGTGTGGTTTTGTACGCTTCGCATGGCACCACCTGTGAAATATTTTATTATCAGTTAGGTGGTTACCTTAGGTCAAGTTAGATTTAATTAGGTTAACGTATATTAACTTATATTTTTTTGTACTTAGGCTCGAAATGGGTATCATCCCATTTCGAGAATGTATTTTCTCATTAGTATACCACAGGTGGATGATGTGTCACTGAGAATAGTGAAGATAGTTAAGGTTCTTTCTCAAGCAGCTCATCTTCTTGGTCAAATGGAATGTTTCACTGTTCTTAAGACAGTCAGACAGGTGACTGTTCTGGCTTTCTATGCTAGAGTGCGCTTGCTTGGTCAGCCCAGCCTGCTCATGAGCTCTGTACTGGGATGACTCCCATCACCAGTCTTTAATTCATCCCATCACCAGTCTTTAATTCATCCCATCATCAGTCTTAATTTATCCCATCACCAGTCTTTAATTCATCCCATCACCAGTCATAATTCATCCCATCACCAGTCTTTAATTCATCCCATCACCAGTCTTTAATTCATCCCATCACCAGTCTTAATTCATCCCATCACCAGTCTTTAATTCATCCCATCACCAGTCTTAATTCATCCCATCATCAGTCTTAATTCATCCCATCACCAGTCATAATTCATCCCATCACCAGTCTTTAATTCATCCCATCACCAGTCATAATTCATCCCATCACCAGTCTTTAATTCATCCCATCACCAGTCATAATTCATCTCATCACCAGTCTTTAATTCATCCCATCACCAGTCTTTAATTCATCCCATCACCAGTCTTTAATTCATCCCATCATCATTAACAGTAATTTCGTTTACTGTAGGAATTACTGCAGATAATGTTATATTGGAGCTGCAAGATTTAAAAGGCTCTACACAGAAGCTGTACCAAGGATTGATAAATAACCCATAATTTGGAAAGAATACCTTAGACAACGTTTCGGTTCGTCTCGTATCCTTTATCAAGTAACAACTGAATCACAATTCCTATTTGTGACTTTGATAACGACCCAAAACAAACAGAAAAGTCATCCAAAGTTTTCTCCACAGTGTGGGTTATCTGTGTATTGCTGCGGGAACGGTATTGTGGGTGTTATTCTTCCTGTCCTCAGGATGTTATACCAATGATGCAGACTACAGTTTTCTTATTTATTATGATAATGGTTAATATATCAAGCAGAATGTATGAGGAATGCTCAGTAACAACCCACATGGAGACAGAAACACAGGAGGTTGATTGATCTGTATATTTCGACTCCCCTTTTGTAGATACTTGTGTATCTGCTGAAGAGGAGCCCAGAAGGGATGGAAATATACAGATCAAGCAACCTCCTGTGTTACTGTCTCCATCTGTAGGTTATTATTGAGCATTGGTAAGTGTTCGTTACACTTTATTTTTAGGATATGTTTATGAGGATGTATACTGGTGTTCACCTAACTGTATTTACTGAGTTGTATTTGCGGCGGTCGACCTACAGCTCCAGACCCCGTCCCTAAAGCTCGCTGGTTGGCGTTACGGCTTTCTATTAATGTAGTATCTTCATGAGAAGCTTTGTACTGACTTTGCCTTCACTAATTCTCTGGCCAGCTCATGACACTTATGTTCCACAGTGAGATTAAATAACTTGCTTCCTGCTCTTAATGACTCAACCGTGATTTTAGCTCCCTTCTGTGTCCTCCTGTCACAGGATCTTGCATTTCAAAGTCTTTTTTTTTTGTTCACCTTGTCAATTTCACTAAGTATCTTGTACTTCGTAATTATGTTTTACTTTAGCCTTCTCTCCAAGGTTGTAACTTGGTATAAATACCACCTTTAAGTGCATTACCCTCAGCTCTGGGATTAGTCTTTTGTGTGCAGGTGTGTGTGTGTGTGTGTGTGTGTGTGTGTGTGTGTGTGTGTGTGTGTGTGTGTGTAAGAGGTACATGCGTTAATTCTTCACCGATGCGAATTATACGATAAAACATCACATTTATCAAAACTGTTTCCCAGTACGTTTTTCCCTCATTTCGAAGCCTTTTAGACTAGTAATAATTTTAGATGAAACACGACAACTTGTCGTTATTTATTTACACGGGTATTACTAAATATTTTACGTACTTTTATATTGGTTAATATCTGCTTTTAGACACAACCAACGAGGAAGTTAGATAACCTCATCGTTGAGCAAACTTACGTCCTGTGAAATAAACGAAAGTTTTGTTCATTTTGTTCAATTTACACACACACTCACACCATTATTTTTAGGCTTGAAAAAGGCGTTTAATACTGTACTCCACAAGAGGTTGGACCAAAAACTTGAGATTCAGGAGAGTATAACAGGGGACGTACTCCGGTGGATCAAGGAGTAACTAAGGAGAAGGAAGAAAAGAGTGATTGATAGGAAAAAAGACGTCAGAATAGGGTAGAGTAACAAGAGGTTCTGCAAGGATCACTGCTTTATGTGAACGACATTCCATGTGGGATTGAATCGGATATATTCTTGCTTGTTGATGATGTAAAACTAATGAGAAGAGCAACAACAGATGAGGACAGGAAAAGGCTCCAAAGGAATCGGGACAAATTGCAAGAGTGGTCAGATAAGTAGTTTCTTGAATTCAACCTCTGATAAATGCAAGGTCATGAAGATTGGGGAAGGAGCAAGAAGACTAGAAACAGCGCATAGAATAAGGGAACAGGCTGCAGATTTCATTCAGAGAAAAAGACGCGGAGATGAGCATAGTGCCCAGTATATCTCCAGAGGCATACATTAGCAGAATACCCTCTGAAGCCAATGTTCCTTTGACAAATCTAAGAGTAGCCTTAAAGAATCTCAACAGCCATTCCAGGCCCTTATAAGACGTTTTGGAGCAAAAGGATACAACAGTTAAAAATAAAAGAGGGCAGTTATTAGATGGGGAGGTGGAGGTATTGGGAAGAGAGAGGAAATGTTTTGAGTAGCTGTTAAACGTTGCTGAAGAGGAGGTAGTGATTTCTTGCATTGCGCAGGGAGGTATAACAACTTTTAAAATTGAGAGAGTCAGGTGTGAGTGTGGGAAATGTTAAAAACAGGTGAGAATATAATTTTGGAGTGGTTGATATATTTGTTCAATAAATGTTTGAAAGGAAAGAAGGTTCCTAGGAATTGGAAGTGTGCATAGTTTCTTTGTATGAAGGAAAAGTGTGGAAAAAGAGAGTAATAATTAAGGGTAAGACAGAGAGGAGGATTGCAGATGATCACAGAGGTTCTTGGATGGAGAAAGGGATGTGCAGAACAAGTGTTTACATTACATTATATAAGTGAACAATATTTAGATAAAGGTAAGGAAGTTTTCGTGAGATTTATGGATTTAGAAAACTCATATCATAGGTTGGATAGAGATAAAATGTGACAGATGTTGCAGTAGTATGGAATAGGTGCTAGGTTACTTAATGCAGTTAATAGTTGTTTTTTTTTTTGGAGGATAGTGAGGTTCAGTTTGGAGTGTGTGGGAGAGAGGGAGATTATTTTCCAGTAAAAGTAGAACTGTTCCTTGATAATATGAGAAGTCACGAATGCGCTTGGAAATTCACTATTTTTTTTTCACAGTGATTACTTTGCATATTGTATATCACCTCTTTACTGGGAATCTTATATATATATATATATATATATATATATATATATATATATATATATATATATATATATATATATATATATATATATATATATATATATATATATATATATATATATATATATATATATATATATATATATATATATACATATATATATATATATATATATATATATATATATATATATATATATATATATATATATATATATATATATATATATATATATATATATATATATATATATATATATATACGAACATAAGAACATAACATAAGAAAGGAGGAACACTGCAGCAGGCCTGTTGGCCCATACTTGGCAGGTCCTTTGCAATCCATCCCACTTGATTGTAGGTTTTACGAAGTATACAACACAGGTGTGCAGCACCTTAGGAATGGTCGGTGGTCAAATTTTCTTTAGTGAAGGGAAGAGTAGCTCCAGTTTAATGGATCAAGAGTCCTTCACTAGCATCAATGTTTGGCGAAAAAAATCTATGACCATCATCTGGTTATGTTTGGAGTCAACTATATCAATGTACAGTAATAAACAAACGTTGAAAATACAGTTTCCTTGAATATATTTAGCGAGTAATTCAAGTTTATTTTAGTTATGCATTTAATTATTGGTAGTCTCTGTGCTCTGATATAGGATAGCATTTTAATTGTTCTATTTGCAATATTAGAATTATCAGAATCACTTTCGGTAACGTTCAGACTAGAATTTGTGACCACGAGGATGACCATACAGGTATCTTATACCTCTAGCTAAACCACCTTATTAAGGTTATAATTGCAATTCATTCTGAAAACAACAGCCATAAACTAATACCAGACTGTAAAGTAATAGAGAAGGCACAAAATTTATTGGACTTAAGAATTCTAGACAGCTTACTCAACAAATAATTTAAACGTCAACTTAATTACAATAAATCTGCAGCAAGCAGTTTTATTTTAAATTAAGTATAGTTTAAGGGTATATTATATTATATTTTTTTCATTGGTGTTGTCTACACTGGTTATTAATTGCACGAATCAAGTTGGACAAAAGTATAGTCTCTTAAGTGTTACATTTTCTTCATTTTTTAAAGCTGTTCTCGTCTTTAGATAATAAAAATTATACATTTAATGTTTGCCTTAAAAAGAATATTATCTAGTCTTACCCACCTCCTCTGAAATATAATTTTTGAAAACTTGTTCTTCAATATATATAAAATGTGCGGAATAGGTAAAACTGGTCAATTAGCAAGAACTCATTTAAAATTAAGTCCTTTCTAAAATTTAATCTTATACATTTAAAGATATGTTTTTTCCTTTATGTTAATATAAAAATTAATGATTTTGTACCAAAAGAACCTTGGGAAACTTACCTAACCTTATTACAAGAAGCGCAATTTAATTTAGCCTAATCAAACTAAATATATTTTATATAGGCTTAGAATAATTTAATAATAAGCAAACACAATGAAATATATTTTTTTAGTTAGGTTCAGAATGATTTTTACACATGATTTTTACACATGATTTTCACTTGCCTTATTCGACGAAAAGAGCGTTGTTATTTAGGCCAAAATCGCAAATATTACGTATTCAGCACATATATATATATATATATATATATATATATATATATATATATATATATATATATATATATATATATATATATATATATATATATATATATATATATGTATGTCGTGCCGAATAGGCAGAACTTGCGATCTTGGCTTAAATAGCAACGCTCATCTTGCAATATAGGACAAGCGAAAATTTGTGTTTGCAATAATTTCGCCAAAATCATTCTGAACCTAACGAAAAAAATATATTTTACTGTGTTTGTTTAGTATTAAATTATTGCAAACAAATCTAAAATATGTTTAATTGGGTTAGGCTAAAATAAATTGTGATTGTTTTAATAAGGTTAGGTAAGTTTTCTAAGATTCTTTTGGTGTAAAATTAAAATTTTTTACAACAACATTAATGAAAAAAATATATCTTTAAACGTATAAGAGAAAATTTTAGAAATGACTTAATTTTTAACGAGTTCTTGCTAATTGACAAGTTTTACATATTCGGCACGACTTATATATATATATATATATATATATATATATATATATATATATATATATATATATATATATATATATATATATATATATATATATATATATATATATATATATATATATATATATATATATATATATATATTTATATATACATATATATTTATATATATATACATATATATATATATATATATATATATATATATATATATATATATATATATGTCGTGCCGAATAGGCAGAACTTGCGATCTTGGCTTAAATAGCAACGTTCATCTTGCCATATAGGACAAGTGAAAATTTGTGTATTCAATAATTTCGCCAAAATCATTCTGAACCTAACGACAAAAATATATTTCACTGTGTTTGTTTAATATTAAATTATTGTAAACAAATCTAAAATATATATAGTTGGGTTAGGCTAAAATAAATTGTTCTTGTTATAATAAGGTTAGGTAAGTTTTCTAAGATTCTTTTGGTGCAAAATTAAAAATTTTTACATTAACAATAATGAAAAAAATATATCTTTAAACGTATAAGAGAAAATTTTAGAAAGAAATTAATTTTAAATGAGTTCTTGCTAATTGACCAGTTTTACATATTCGGCACGACATATATATATATATATATATATATATATATATAAATTATAAATATATATATATATATATATATATATATATATATATATATATATATATATATATATTTTATTTTTTATTATCACACCGGCCGATTCCCACCAAGGCAGGGTGGCCCGAAAAAGAAAAACTTTCACCATCATTCACTCCATCACTGTCTTGCCAGAAGGGTGCTTTACACTACAGTTTTTAAACTGCAACATTAACACCCCTCCTTCAGAGTGCAGGCACTGTACTTCCCATCTCCAGGACTCAAGTCCGGCCTGCCGGTTTCCCTGAATCCCTTCATAAATGTTACTTTGCTCACACTCCAACAGCACGTCAAGTATTAAAAACCATTTGTCTCCATTCACTCCTATCAAACACGCTCACGCATGCCTGCTGGAAGTCCAAGCCCCTCGCACACAAAACCTCCTTTACCCCCTCCCTCCAACCCTTCCTAGGCCGACCCCTACCCCGCCTTCCTTCCACTACAGACTGATACACTCTTGAAGTCATTCTGTTTCGCTCCATTCTCTCTACATGTCCGAACCACCTCAACAACCCTTCCTCAGCCCTCTGGACAACAGTTTTGGTAATCCCGCACCTCCTCCTAACTTCCAAACTACGAATTCTCTGCATTATATTCACACCACACATTGCCCTCAGACATGACATCTCCACTGCCTCCAGCCTTCTCCTCGCTGCAACATTCATCACCCACGCTTCACACCCATATAAGAGCGTTGGTAAAACTATACTCTCATACATTCCCCTCTTTGCCTCCAAGGACAAAGTTCTTTGTCTCCACAGACTCCTAAGTGCACCACTCACTCTTTTTCCCTCATCAATTCTATGATTCACCTCATCTTTCATAGACCCATCCGCTGACACGTCCACTCCCAAATATCTGAATACGTTCACCTCCTCCATACTCTCTCCCTCCAATCTGATATTCAATCTTTCATCACCTAATCTTTTTGTTATCCTCATAACCTTACTCTTTCCTGTATTCACCTTTAATTTTCTTCTTTTGCACACCCTACCAAATTCATCCACCAATCTCTGCAACTTCTCTTCAGAATCTCCCAAGAGCACAGTGTCATCAGCAAAGAGCAGCTGTGACAACTCCCACTTTGTGTGTGATTCTTTATCTTTTAACTCCACGCCTCTTGCCAAGACCCTCGCATTTACTTCTCTTACAACCCCATCTATAAATATATTAAACAACCACGGTGACATCACACATCCTTGTCTAAGGCCTACTTTTACTGGGAAAAAATTTCCCTCTTTCCTACATACTCTAACTTGAGCCTCACTATCCTCATAAAAACTCTTCACTGCTTTCAGTAACCTACCTCCTACACCATACACTTGCAACATCTGCCACATTGCCCCCCTATCCACCCTGTCATACGCCTTTTCCAAATCCATAAATGCCACAAAGACCTCTTTAGCCTTATCTAAATACTGTTCACTTATATGTTTCACTGTAAACACCTGGTCCACACACCCCCTACCTTTCCTAAAGCCTCCTTGTTCATCTGCTATCCTATTCTCCGTCTTACTCTTAATTCTTTCAATTATAACTCTACCATACACTTTACCAGGTACACTCAACAGACTTATCCCCCTATAATTTTTGCACTCTCTTTTATCCCCTTTGCCTTTATACAAAGGAACTA
>NC_091316.1:7694953-7724953 GCF_038502225.1 Cherax quadricarinatus
CAAAGTCATCATTTCTGTTTTTCTTCAGAGAATATTTTGGCATTTTCCAACAGCAACTTGTGGTAACTTAACATGCCTGTGCGGTGCTTCCCATCTTGTTTTATAACAATATAACTAGGGCGGTGACACAATCGTCCTAAACCAAGCACTCGGCACCCTCCTCACCATAGATCATGCGTCTCCAGTCAATAAAGGCCTCTTTCCCCGGAAGACGCACATCGCACCGGCTACGTCTTTTACAACCCGGAATTCTCCCATCTTGGTCTGCCATCATTTCTTCCCAGCTGAGGGGATTTTACGCTGTTGTGAATCGTAAAATTAAGGTTTTCATTTTGATGTGTAAAAATAATAAAGTGCGAAGCGCCTAGGGGGGAGAATCGTGGTCTATTAAACGTGAAATAACTTGTAATCTTTTTTTCTCTTGGTGAGAGAATTACAGAGAGTTGGAGGAGGCTCATGTAGCGGGGAATGTACGGTGGACCGCTGTGAAGGAGGAGGATGGGGCGTGGGGAGGGGGGATATGGGGAGGAGGGGTGGAAATAAGGAGTGAAGTGATGGGGATAACTAGGGGGGAATAAAGTGGGAGATGGTGAGGAATAGGGAGGGAGGTGGTGGGGGTAATTGGGGGAATAAGGAGAGAGGTAGTGGAAATATCTGGGAGGGGGAGAATTTAGGAGGGAGTTGGTGGGGATAACGGGAAGAAAAATAAGGAATATATGAAGATAATGAAAGGATAAGGAGCGAGGGGTTGGGATAAGTAGGGGAGGGCTAGGGATAAGGAAGAAATGAGTGAGATAAGGAAATACGGGGGACAGAGATACCTAAAGTAGGGATACAGGAAAAGGAGATGGGGATAAAGGAGGAGATCGAGGCTCTGGTGATAAGTGGGAAGTATTCCAGCCAGTCTAACAGGAAAAATTAATCACCCTAGAATAAAGTCCAAAATTATATACCTTACTATATTACACTCATGAACGCTTAAGAAACATCAAATCCAAAATGAAGACTTTAAGAGTTTTAAGACACACAAGTGGCACCTAGGAAAGTTATTAAGGAGACGTTTCACTCACCAGGAGCTTCATTCAGTACAACAGACTATAGAAAATAGGGTAAACTTTTGTGGGTTAGGCCAGGTGTTACACAGGCTGGAGGAGCAGAGCTAGGTGACGGCTGTGTTCTGATTAGGTTGGATGTGTTAGGCAAGCATTTCCATGATTATTAAACTGCTTGTGTTTTGAGTGATGGTGATGGTAGTAGACACGAGAGCAAAGTCCAGTGGCTAACGCGACGGTCTGGACTTTTGAGACTCTGATCACGGGTTCTATCCCCGTCTGTGGTATGGTTTGTTTGTAATCGTGTCATTACGATTTCGTGAGTCTTGAGAGTGTTATATGGTGCAGGCATTGTTTAAGTCGTCCCTTAGGCAAACATTCACTGATGGGGTGCTTCAGGCTCCTAAGTGGGGAAGGGGGGAAACACATAGGAGCCTTAAACAACACATCAGTGAACATAAGCAACCATTCTAGGAACTTCGAAAATGTCAGGGTTGTCATCACAAAATTAGACCTACATTTCAGACGTTGTTTAGTATCTGCTGTCATCGCTACTACCAACACCATCGCTCACAACACAGGAAGTTGTATGATCTAGGAAATATTGACCCAACACAGCCATCACATAACTCCATTCTCCAGCCCGTGCAGTACCTGACATCAACCACTACATAAACTCTGCTTTCCGTTCTCTGTATTGTAATGATAAAGCCACTGGTGGCCGAAATGTCTCCCAATTACCTGGAGGTTACCTGGAGGTTATTCCGGGGATCAACGCCCCCGCGGCCCGGTCCATGACCAGGCCTCCCGATGGATCAGGGCCTGATCAACTAGGCTGTTACTGCTGGCCGCACGCAGTCCAACGTACGAGCCACAGCCCGGCTGATCCGGCACTGACTTTAGGTATCTGTCCAGCTCTCTCTTGAAGGCAGCCAGGGGTTTATTGGCAATTCCCCTAATGCTTGATGGGAGGCTGTTGAACAGTTTTGGGCCCCGGACACTTATGGTGTTTTCCCTTAGTGTACCAATGGCGCCCCTACTTTTTATTGGGGGCATTTTGCATCGCCTGCCCAGTCTTTTACTTTCGTAGGGAGTGATTTCTGTGTGCAGATTTGGGACCATTCCTTCCAAGATTTTCCAAGTGTAGATTATGATATATCTCTCCCTCCTGCGTTCCAACGCCTCTTGTCTGTCTCTTTTCTTAAAAATGGGGACTACATTTGCAGTCTTCCATACCTCAGGTAGTTGCCCAGTTTCAATGGATGTGATGAAAATTGTT
The DNA here is from genome assembly GCF_038502225.1 of Cherax quadricarinatus. Taxonomy (NCBI): domain Eukaryota; kingdom Metazoa; phylum Arthropoda; class Malacostraca; order Decapoda; family Parastacidae; genus Cherax; species Cherax quadricarinatus. The sequence continues at coordinate 7,697,285 of NC_091316.1, forward strand.
GCTAGTGGCACACACAGCATCTCTGCTCCCTGTCTAAAGACCCACGGGGAGATGTCCAGTCCCACCGCCTTTGGGGTATCAAGGTGTGTGTGTGTGTGTGTGTGTGTGTGTGTGTGTGTGTGTGTGTGTGTGTGTGTGTGTGTGTGTGTGTGTGTCTGTGTGTGTGTGTGTGTGTGTGTGTGTGTGTGTGTGTGTGTGTGTGTGTGTGTGTGTGTGTGTGTGTGTGTGTGTGTGTGTGTGTGTGTGTGTGTGTGTGTGTGTGTGTGTGTGTTTTAAAATCTCTTATTCCTGTGTTGCTTCCTTTATAGCTAAAAGTTGTAATCTCTGAGCGGGCCGCGGAGACCATAGCCATCACGATATATAACAACTATGGTGCATATATAATCAAGTCCTGGAGGCCAGGCATCAGTAAAGTCGGTCGATAAAAATTAATAGTCAGGGCCAAGAGCTATGTATCGATCCCTGCAAAGCCAATTAGGTGAATAACGAGTGTAGTGGAGGTGGAGACAGTGAGAGAGCAGCAGGAGCATACACATGTGCTGGCAGGCAGGAGGAACATAGCACACAAACTTTTACATGCACAGGACGAGTTACAGCCAGAGTTGCGACACTGACACTCAGGGTATAAGCAAATGGCCAGGACAAACATGAGTCGACTGACCTGTGAAGATAGAGGTGGAAGACAAGGGGTAGGAAGAGGGTCCCAGCCAGCATGCTCAGGTCAGGTCAGGTCAACATTATAAAACTCAGGTGTGGTAGCTTAAATACAACACTATACAGGTGTGGTGGCTTAACTGCAACACTACATAGGTGTGGTGGCTTACCTGCAACACACTTACATTACGTACAACACTACACAGGTGTGGTGGCTTAACTGCAACACACAACATTAACTACAACACTACACAAGTGTGGTGATTTACCTGCAACACAGAACATTAAGTACAACACTACACAGGTGTAGTGGCTTACCTGCACCAGACAATAACTACAACACTACACAGGTATGGTGACTTACCTGCAAAACACAACGTTAACTACAACACTACACGGGTGCGGTTGCTTACCTGCAACACACAACACACTAACATTAGCTTCACAAAGTACACAACCAATACTCAGTTTACTTCTTACAATGTGATGTACTCTTTACGGTGTGGAGCTCCAAGCCAGTGGAAGGTCACGTGATCAAGTTACAATAAATGCATCATTTGTAGAAATGGTTTTACAAAACCGATAAGTTGATATATGAGAAACTTGTGTAACATTCAAGTATCTATTCTGGAAACGTTTTGCCAGCCAGTGGCTTCGTGTGACTAACACCCGCGTCTTCCTGGAGTGTGTTCCGAGGGTCAACGACCCCGCGACCCGGCCCTAGACCAGCCTGGTCAACCAGGCTGATCAAGCACTGACTTGACAAACTTGACCATGTGTTTCTTCAAGACAGCCAGGGGTCTGTTGGTAATACTCAACATGTAAGAATGGAGGACGCTGAAAAGTTTTGGCTCCTTCACACTTACTGTTTCCTCAGCGTACTCACTGCACCCTTGTTTTTCATTGGGTAGATTTTGGGGAATTATTTTTGTGAAGATTTGGGGCCAATCCTTTGAGAATTTTCCAGATGGAAATGATTAAGATCTCTCTCTCCTATATTCCAAGAAGTACAGACTAAGGGACATCAAATGCTCTCAGTAATTTAGGTGATTGACTGAATCTATGCGAGCACTGAAGGTTCTCCGCATATTCTTCAGGTCTGCAATTTCGCCTGCCTTGAACGGAGGTGTTAAAGTATTGCAGTACTCCAGCCTAGAGAGAACAAGTGATTTGAAGAGTATCAGCATAGGCTTGGTATCCTTTGTTTTGAAGATACTCATTATCCAGGCTATCATTTTTCTTGCGGATGTGATAATGACTCCGTTGTGATCCTTGAAGGTGAGATCTTCTGACATAATCACTTGAAGGTCTCTCATATTAGTCTCACGCTCTACCGAGTGTTAAAACACGTGTGTAACACTTGGCTTCACCAGTCAGTGTTTTCTATCAATCGATTACAGAAAATAAATACTGGAGACGGAGGAAGACTTGGTGAGATGACCAGTCCCTCGGCCTTGATAGGCAGTCAGTCCCTCGGCCTTGATAGGCAGTCAGTCCCTCGGCCTTGATAGGCAGTCAGTCCCTCGGCCTTGATAGGCAGTCAGTCCCTCAGCCTTGACAGGCAGTCAGTCCCTCAGACTTGACAGGCAGTCAGTCCCTCAGACTTGATAGGCAGTCAGTCCCTCAGACTTGACAGGCAGTCAGTCCCTCAGACTTGACAGGCAGTCAGTCCCTCAGACTTGATAGTTACCACATTTTTTTTACCTACCTATCAATGTTAAGCACCATTGGTAACTCACAAGAGGAGTGTTTGCGACATGATTAAAAAGGTATACTGAGGACAAGTCTATACGATTTACTTTTGTAATTTAATTTTTTCTTGTGGTATGAATTCTAGTGCAAAAAAATGCACTAGATTACTCAGGATTGAATTACATTATGTCTTTTTTTAAATAATACACAAAAAGAAGGCGATGTATGTGTGTATATGGGCGATATGTTCAGGGTTCGCGCTGAGCACAAGGTGTGCATGCTTTAATTTCTGCAGTGTAATCTGTATTCTCTAACCTAAGAGATGCAATCTTTATGGTCTAACCCAAGAGTTTAATCTCTATCACCACATCTTATGTAACCATTAAGATTCAAACCCTAATTAGGGCCCAACCCACACTATGTCTAAACCTTATATATGTGAACCCATATATCGCTTCACCTCTCACTGTGTATGAATTCATACGGTCTAACTCACATTAGCACAAAACATCCGACATCTCCATTAACACACGTAGTCTCTCCAAATGTTGACATTTTCTCAGTCTCTCAGCCTACAACAGACTTTCCTTATCTCCACCATACTGGTGTTAGTGGTGGAGTGAGACAGCAGCAGCAGCCACAGGAAGGGGTGATCAGTAGCAACTGCCGTGTTTTTACTGTCATCTGTCAAGAGTGACGGGCGTATCCTTCGTCGCTTTGGTGATTGACAGGCAGTAGGGAGGAGGTAGCTGGAGGTCTCTCGCCTGTGGGGTAAGAGGGAGACAGGAGGGAAACGACGGAGGGAAAGGAGCATCCCCGTACAGTTTTTAAAGATGATAATTGCTGATAAATTCCCGTGTTGTCAACGCTGATGAGTAGTGTTGTTATGGAATCCTGGTAAGAACACTTTGCTTGTCCCTCTTATCCTCTGTACGTCACAGGATTGCAGCTCGTCCTCAGATTCCTTACTTAGTTTCGTAATTATTTACTATGAGTAATTCCCATGTACACAGGTAAGTAAATTAGTTTCATAATTATTTACTGTAAGTAGTAAATTCCGAGTATATTGAGAAGAAAAAATACGGACCTTTCATCCAGACATAAGTAACGTACATACTTACAATATCTACCGTTCCATTTACCTTACTCCCTAAAATGCTTATCATAAATTCACAATAATGTAACCAACCCAACCTAACCTAAATAATTTTTGTAGAGAAATCATAAGAAAAAATAACTAAAAACTTATCTGTTTAATTATGATGTCATAAGTAAGTGCGTCACTTATATCAAGTATCTCGAGACACAGATAGTCTGTTGTATTCTGACTAACACACACACACAATATATATATATATATATATATATATATTTATATATATATATATATATATATATATATATATATATATATATATATATATATGTCGTGCCGAATATGTAAAACTGGTCAATTAGCAAGAACTCATTTAAAATTAAGTCCTTTCTGAAATTTTCTCTTATAAGTTTAAAGATATATATTTTTCATTAATATTAATGTAAAAAATTTTAATTTTGCACCAAAAGAATCTTAGAAAACTTACCTAACCTTATTATAGTAAGAGCAATTTATTTTAGCCTAACCCAACTAAATATATTTTAAATTTGTTTACAGTAATTTAATACTAAACAAACCCAGTGAAATATATTTTTTTTCGTTAGGTTCAGAATGATTTTGGCGAAATTATTGAATACACAAATTTTCACTTGTCCTATATGGCAAGATGAACGTTGCTGTTTAAGCCAAGATCGCAAGTTCTGCCTATTCGGCACGACATATATATATATATATATATATATATATATATATATATATATATATATATATATATATATATATATATATATATATATATATATATATATATAAATGTATATATATATATATATATATATATATATATATATATATATATATATATATATATATATTATGACGACGATAATGATGATAAATATTCGCTTGTTAGTATTATTATATGTATGAGGCTGCGGGGGCGCTGATCCCTGAAACCCACTCCAGGTATACTCCAGGTAAGTCCATAAGGGTTGTACAGCATCTGAGGAATGGGAGAATATCAGGTTTATCCTGAGGTAGAGGGTAGCTCCAGTCCCCTGACTCAAAGACCCTTCTCCAGCACCTTCGAAGTTTTGAGAATGCCCTTGCAATACTGGTATACAGTACGGATAAGATGAGGAGTTAGATACAGTTTGAGCAGCTGGGTATCTTTATTTGAAGGCATTTCGACAACCAGTGGCTTTATCAGTGTAATACAGAGAAAATGTGCAATGACATACCATCTCTGTATTAAATTGGTAAAACCCACTGGTTGGTGGAACGTCTTCAGATCAAGATACCCAAGTGTTGCACAAGTGTCTAATTCCTCATGTTATTGGCATCATATCTCATTATTATAATGATACTTGTCTAACACAACAACACCATGGAGTCTTGGTACAGACGATATCTCCTACAATCTATTTGCTAAGCTCTTGGCCATGACCTACTTCCACAAGTGGGTCTCGTCCACCGGTGACGTGACTTCAACTGCTGCACTTCATCTGACTACAGATTCATCAAGACTAGATAGTGAACACCGACTCCAGGCTGAGGGACTGATTTCCTCATGTTCCACTGTGTTCTGTGTATAGTTCTGAAATGCTGCGGGACTGATTGCCATATCTTCTACTATCTTTGCATATCATCTCTGTATTAAATTGACAAAACCGGTGGTTGGTGAAACGTCTTCAAATATAGATACTAAGGTGTTGCACCTGTGTTTAATTCCTCAGTGCTGAGTGAGAAAAATATCCTCACGTGGTATAATGCACTTAGTTCATCCTCAGTTGTGAAGCGAAGACACATTCCGGAAAATGATTTTATGTGAACGTTTCACTCAGTGTAAAGCTTTATCATGGCTGGATTAAGCTCTACACAGAGCGACACGTTGTCCCAATAAAACCCTGTCTGCCTTCTCTTCATTATTGAGGGCAGTACGTCATGTGGATCCAGTCGATCCTCCGTTGATGACACTGGTCTATCCTCGCCTGGGGGAGGGGGGGAGGTCGACCACCTTACTGACTCCAGTAACTCAAATCCTGATCATCCACCCCACAAATCCTGGTTTTGTCGTCCAACAAACCCGCCTCACAAATCCTGGTCATTCACCTAACAGATTCTGGCCATTCACCTAACTAACAAATCCTGATTATTCACCCCACAAATCTTAATCATTCATAACATAAATCTTAGTTATCCACCTCACAAATCCTGGTCATCTACCTAATAAATCCTGGTCAAGCACCCGACAAATCCTGGTGTGTGGCTGGCTGCGTGTTCCTCGCCCCTTGTACCTACCGGTTGTAGCTCCCCTGCAAGATAACGTGCAATAAAAGCCGACAAGAGAGAGATATTTGCCTATTCACCTGCAATATTGACGTTTAAATCAAAACAGTTGCAAAGCAGGAGAGAACATTAGTCCAGTAAAAACTCAATAAACTGAGATGAAATGATCAACGCTTTTGTTTGCCCAGTGATCTTATCTAGCTCCGCCTGACGCCAGAACGGGAATTGGGCCTTAGGGATAAAATTGCAGTGTTAATCTTAGAATTTTCGCTCTCTTGGATCCTTCCACGCGCTACCTTTTGCCCCGCGAAGCATCCAAATGCAACGATTAGCATTCAATATGTCTATTGTTGTTAGCATATTGTTTTCTTGATATCTTCTTTGTTGGCATTTCGCTATTGTCAGCGCCAGTATTGGAATCGATTGAATGTGAGGGACTTTAGTGGTGAACTACACAGTGAGGCCACATTTGCATCAGAAGCCCCATAATGAGAGCTGTGTTGAGGCTGGTGATGATGTAGTCAAGTTGGTGTCCAGTTGGCAGCACCAGTGTAAGGTTACGCACGCCTTTAACCCTAACACAATGCTCTGGAAATCCCAATCGTCCACTAGGATATTCACAAGTATTTGGCTCCCATTGCGTCGGTAGAGAGATTTCAACAAAAACAGAGATTCGTACACAACTATAAAATACTTATGTTGAAGGAAGGTTAAGTAAACAGTACTTAGGCGTGATGAAGAAAAGACACATGTTGCAGAGCAAGCTGTAATTGGGACAACGTTTCACTCTGTAAAGCTTTATAGTGACTTGATAAAACTCTACACATAGCGGAACGTTATCGCAATAAAAGCTTGTTCAGCCATGTTCGTTTCTTCTTCACTATTGTCGCCAGCACGCCATTTGGATCAGTAACAATCTGTGATGTTAGCACATCCGGAGCTACTATCCGTGGTTGTTCAGTGATGGAGATGCTATGTATGACTGAGAATCAAGAATAAATAATAATAATAACGGAGGTAAGCAGCCACAATATCACGCAAGCTGAAGCAACAGTCACTATATCACCCGAGATGAGGCATCATTGGTCAATATATCCCGCGGGATAAAGCATCATCGGTCACTACATCAAGCAAGATGAGGCATCATCGGTCACTATCACGAGATGAGGTATCACTGGTCACTATATCAAAGATGAGGCATCATCGGTCACTATATCAAGTGAGATGAAGCAGTATGAGACACTACAGAGACTTCACCTACCCCTCCCTGGAAACACGAGACCATTTTCATACACAAATAACCCGCACATAGAAGAGGGAAACTAGTGTGACTTTGTAAATAGTCCAAGTTGGACGGAAACATCGTCGTAAGCTCCTCTCTCCTATGTACGAGTTATTTGTGTATTGTTCCAGTCACGGAATTGTACCTTTTTGTTCTTTATAGACCGTTTCCCCCTCACATTCGGAAAAGCAACTAGAGACCATCCTCCTCGCAAACACAAGAGACCATTAATAACAAAAAGGCACAATACCGTGACTGGAACAATACACAAATAACTAGTACATAGGTGAGAGGAGCTCACCATTCTCCCTCTCCCCCTCCACCCTTTGACAACACAACAAGGGACCATATCCCCTCCACCGCAGACACAGCTAAGTTAAACAAGTTGATTAGAACACACGCAGACACAAGAAGAAAAACGCTCAGTCGCTTCTTTTTAGCGGATACCAGACAAATATTGATGTTTTCAGAGGTAAGATGTTGACTTCACCCATACACTGTTGAGTGCACTACATCATGCCCACTGTTGACTGCAATACAACATGCCCACTGTTGGGTGCACTACAACATGCCACTGCTGAGTGCACTACAACATGCCCATCGTTGGGTGCAATACAACATGCCACTGTTGAGTGCACTACAACATGCCCACTGTTGAGTGCCACGTGCACACTGCTGAGTGCCACGTACACACTGTTCAGTGCACTACCACGTGCACACTGTTGAATGCCACGTGCACACTGGTGAGTGCACTATCACGTGCACACTGGTGAGTGCACTATCACGTGCACACTGTTGAGTGTACTAACATGGGCACAATGTTGAGTACACTACCACTTGCATACTGTTGAGTACACTACCACTTGCACACTGTTGAGTACACTACCACTTACATACTATTGGGTGCGCTACCACTTGTATACTACTGAATGCACTACCACTTGCACACTGTGTAGTGTGCTACCACTTACACTCTATGTAGTGTGCTACCACTTATACACTGTGTAGTTTGCTACCATTTACACACCATTTACCACTTACTGTGTAGTGTGCTACCACCTGCACACTGTGTAGTGTGCTACCATTTACACAATGTGTAGTGTGTTACCACTTACACTTACACACTGTGTAGTGTGCTACCACTTACACACTATGTAGTGTGCTGCCACTAACACATTGTTCAGTGCACTACTGTCAGCATAGTTGCTGATCCCTGTATTCCCAGTATTATATAGCATAGCATATTAGTATCATCCCTGTGCTTTAGACACGAGATCCCTCGTAGGCCTTTGGCTTGGAGTGACGTCATAGGGATTCACATGGGCAGTGATCCCTCTGTCCCGGACTCACTCGGCGGCAGACCTAGAGTACGTGTGCTGCCACTAACACATTGTTCAGTGCACTACCACTTACACAGTGTAGCGTGCTACCACTTACACACTGTGTAGTGTTCTACCACTTACACGCTGTGTAGTGTGCTACCACTTACTATGTACTTACACACTGTGTAGTGTGCTACCACTTACACACTGTGTAGTGTGCTACCACTTACACACTGCGTAGTGTGCTACCACTTACACACTGTGTAGTGTGCTACCACTTACACACTGCGTAGTGTGCTACCACTTACACACTGTGTAGTGTGCTACCACTTACACAGTGTAGTGTGCTACCACTTACACACTGTGTAGTGTGCTACCACTAACACACTGCGTAGTGTGCTACCACTTACACACTGCGTAGTGTGCTACCACTTACACGCTGCGTAGTGTGCTACCACTTACAGCGCAGTGTGCTACCACTTTCACACTGTGTAGTGTGCTACCACTTACACACTGCGTAGTGTGCTACCACTTTCACACTGTGTAGTGTGCTACCACTTACACATAGCGTAGTGTGCTACCACTTACTGTGTAGTGTGCTACCACTTACACACAGCGTAGTGTGCTACCACTTTCACACTGTGTAGTGTGCTACCACTTACACACTGTGTAGTGTGCTACCTCTTACACACTGTGTAGTGTGCTACCTCTTACACACTGTATAGTGTGCTACCACGTACACACAGTGTAGTGTGCTACCACTTTCACACTGTGTAGTGTGCTACCACTTACACACTGTATAGTGTGCTACCACTTTCACACTGTATAGTGTGCTACCACGTACACACAGTGTAGTGTGCTACTACTTACGCACTGTGCAGTGTGCTACCACTTATACACTGTGTAGTTTGCTACCACTTTCACACTGTATAGTGTGCTACCACGTACACACAGTGTAGTGTGCTACTACTTACGCACTGTGCAGTGTGCTACCACTTATACACTGTGTAGTTTGCTACCACTTACATACTGAGTAGTGTGTTACAACTTACTGTGTAGTGTGCTACCACTTATACACTGTGTAGTTTGCTACCACTTACATACTGAGTAGTGTGTTACAACTTACTGTGTAGTGTGCTACCACTTATACACTGTGTAGTTTGCTACCACTTACATACTGAGTAGTGTGTTACAACTTACTGTGTAGCGTGCTACCACTTATACACTGTGTAGTTTGCTACCACTTACATACTGAGTAGTGTGTTACAACTTACTGTGCAGTGTGCTACCACTTATACACTGTGTAGTTTGCTACCACTTACATACTGAGTAGTGTGTTACAACTTACTGTGTAGTGTGCTACCACTTATACACTGTGTAGTTTGCTACCACTTACATACTGAGTAGTGTGTTACAACTTACTGTGTAGTGTGCTACCACTTAAACATTGTGTAGTTTGCTACCACTTACATACTGAGTAGTGTGTTACAACTTACTGTGCAGTGTGCTACCACTTATACACTGTGTAGTTTGCTACCACTTACATACTGAGTAGTGTGTTACAACTTACTGTGTAGTTTGCTACCACTTACTGTGTAGTTTGCTACCACTTACACACAGTGTAGTGTGCTAACATTTACTGTGTAGTTTGCTACCACTTACACACAGTGTAGTGTGCTAACACTTACTGTGTAGTTTGCTACCACTTACACACAGTGTAGTGTGCTAACACTTACTGTGTAGTTTGCTACCACTTACACACAGTGTAGTGTGCTAACACTTACTGTGTAGTTTGCTACCACTTACACACAGTGTAGTGTGCTAACACTTACTGTGTAGTTTGCTACCACTTACACACAGTGTAGTGTGCTACCACTTACAGTGTAGTGTGCTACCACTTACACACAGAGTAGTGTGCTACCACTTACACACTAATATCTGCACAAGGCACTATCAGGCGCACGTTTCGCTTATGTGTGAGAACTTTTTAAATCGTGGCTTGAAAAACGCTTTCCTCTGAACGAAACTTTTTGTAAACATGAAGTTCGTTCTGCCGAGTCTTTGTGCTAATTGTCGGCATCTTTTTCTGCCTGTGGTGTGCACAAACCACCTGGTTAGTCTCTGTCTCATTCACCTCACGTTGCCAAAACCAAGACGCGCTGAAAAAAAAAAAAAAAGGCAAACGGACTTTAATCCTCTCTTGTACATTTGGAGGGAGTCCGGGGTGAAATTATCTTGACTCGTCATCTTTAGTATGTCTGTTGTCTTCACCGTCTTCTTGGAGGAGTTTGTCAAGCCTTGTTAACACTTAATGATGCACACGCCTTAACCTCACCCTCTCTCTTTCTATATCTTTATCTCTGCCTCTCTCTCTCTCTCTCTCTCTCTCTCTCTCTCTCTCTCTCTCTCTCTCTCTCTCTCTCTCTCTCTCTCTTCCAGGACTTGATAATGGTTCAGGATAGACAGTAAGCTCGTCTACTACGCCTTTCTAATTTGTGGGTTAGTATTGGAGATCATAAGTGACACTGTCATGGTAATGTGCTTTATTAAATTCAGTCTTGAAGCTCAGTGCCGTTCTAACAAAGCTCTCTACGTCAGTGATTGTAATAAAATAAACCAATATTACATCTTAGAATTTTTTAAACCGGGTTACCTACTCACAACATGAGTTGTTGGTATACAACAAACTACCACTCACAGGATGAGCTGTGAGTGTATAACAAACTACCACTCATAGGATGAGCTGTGAGTGTACAACAAACTACCACTCACAGGATGAGCTGTGTGTGTATAACAAACTACCACTCATAGGATGAGCTGTGAGTGTACAACAAACTACCACTCACAGGGTGAGCTGTGAGTGCACAACAAACTACCACTCAGAGGGTGAGCTGTGAGTGTACAACAAACTACCACTCACAGGGTGAGCTGTGAGTGCACAACAAACTACCACTCAGAGGGTGAGCTGTGAGTGTACAACAAACTACCACTCACAGGGTGAGCTGTGAGTGTACAACAAACTACCACTCACAGGGTGAGCTGTGAGTGTACAACAAACTACCACTCACAGGGTGAGCTGTGAGTGCACAACAAACTACCACTCACAGGATGAGCTGTGAGTGTACAACAAACTACCACTCACAGGGTGAGCTGTGAGTGTACAACAAACTACCACTCACAGGGTGAGCTGTGAGTGCACAACAAACTACCACTCACAGGATGAGCTGTGAGTGTACAACAAACTACCACTCACAGGGTGAGCTGTGAGTGTACAACAAACTACCACTCACAGGATGAGCTGTGAGTGTACAACAAACTACCACTCACAGGGTGAGCTGTGAGTGTACAACAAACTACCACTCATAGGATGAGCTGTGAGTGTACAACAAACTACCACTCACAGGGTGAGCTGTGAGTGTACAACAAACTACCACTCACAGGATGAGCTGTGAGTGTACAACAAACTACCACTCACAGGGTGAGCTGTGAGTGTACAACAAACTACCACTCACAGGGTGAGCTGTGAGTGTACAACAAACTACCACTCAGAGGGTGAGCTGTGAGTGTACAACAAACTACCACTCAGAGGGTGAGCTGTGAGTGTACAACAAACTACCACTCAGAGGGTGAGCTGTGAGTGTACAACAAACTACCACTCAGAGGACGAGCCGCTCAGTCGGCACGAAGTAAAAATGCCGCCCATTTCCCCAGGTGCTGCATGACCCATATAGGTTAAGTGCTTCCCTGTAACACATACAGTACATCTCAGACTGTAACAGTAACAAAAAAAAAAACTGTGGACTTCAATCTAACCGACGAGGCGATACGTTGTTGTCTCACAATTGACATCTTTCCCAGCGCAGTGAGGTGAGGGAGTCGACCCATACATCATGTTCCCTTTGAAACAAGAGTAAGCTCTTGAGACAAAAGAGGATGCGATCAAAGTTTCACACTCGTACACAGAAAGAGAGAGAATGGAAGAGGCGTTGGGAGGGCGGTCTGTGGTTTGAGGGGTAAAAGCAGGTGGAGATTGTCCTGTGTTCCACTTGCAACCGTCCCACCTCTGTCATTCCTGACATTCTCGTATTGTCTTGGAATGATCCTCGTGACCTCCCCCCTCCTGATATTTAAATTCTCTCTCTCTCTCTCTCTCTCTCTCTCTCTCTCTCTCTCTCTCTCTCTCTCTCTCTCTCTCTCTCTCTCTCTCTCTCTCTCTCTCTCTCTCTCTCTCTCTCTCTCTCTCTCTCTCTCACTCTTTTTTTTACACATGGTTTGACAAGGTTAGGTTAAGGATCCCTAGCTTTATTGACAAGCTATTTACAGGTTAAGGATTCCTAACTTTATTGGCAAGCTAAGAGCTGTTACCAACATCAGCTCATTTGAAAGCATTTTTATTGTTATGAGACATACAAGTAGGGAACAGGATGAAGTTGGAGCCATCTGTGGGCCAGCATTTTCATTTGATCAACTGACTTTATCTCGTTGACATCATTATGCTGCATGAATGTGTTCCATACTCAAGTCATCCTGGTATGTGGTGATCTCTGTGATGGAGTGATGTTCTGGGAGAAGGGTACAGCCAGAGTGAAGTTGTTGCTTTGGCCCGTCTTGTGGCATAAAATGCTTCACGCTGTCCTCGAAGCGGATCCAAGTGTGGTACTTGGACAATATTGGCCTTGTACATAACAGTAAGGCCATCCACATCCCTCCTATGTTGAAGGCTCTGCTGAAATGACAGATCTATCCAGGATGGGTCCAAGCGAGAGATGAGACGTCTTGCTCTGTTCTCTACTCTGTCAAGCATCTGCGACAGATGAGAGGGGGGGGGGGCAGGCAAACCAAGAAAGTGGAGCATACTCAAGGTGTGAGCATACTTGTGCCTCGTACAGAATCTTGCAACCCCTACTGTCAAGCAGATGCGAGATACGGCGAAGTGCTGTAAGCTTCCTGGCTGCCTTGTTTGCTTGTTTCTCTCTCTCTCTCTCTCTCTCTCTCTCTCTCTCTCTCTCTCTCTCTCTCTCTCTCTCTCTCTCTCTCTCTCTCTCACCTGCGGCGCTGCTCATCCTTTCTCCACATTGCTTATGCACACAAGGAAAATGTCATGTTTTTTCCTCCCATCCGTCATTCAGTTATTTGATTGCTTTTACTAATCCTAACGGGAAGCCATGAGAAATACCAGACTATGGAACACCACAATTACGTATACCAGGATGATCAAATCAGACGCAGGATTTTGGAAGAAGCCATTTTACATTTATCCGACATTTCGTCAAAAAAAACCCTCTTAGGAAAGGAACCTTATAACGACGTCTCGATCTGACCTGAACTACTGTTAAATCACACCAGCTGTAACCTGACAATGGTCCAGGACCGACCGAAACGTCAACGTGAGGTTCCTAATTGTGGGTTTTGGGTGAACTGTTAAAGCCTCGGCATTGTGGCTTTATTCTTTATCCGATAATATTGAATGAAACAAGGAAATAACAACACACACTGACATAGTGCGCATGATTTATAATACAAATATTTCTTGTGGCTAAATAAGTATTTTCTAATACTTCTGTGATTTCTCTGTATTTCTAACTTCCAGTGTTGCCCTCGTGTACCTGTTTCCTGCTTCACCATCAGTCTGTCTCTGTCCACCCTATCAATTCCTCTCAAGTAGTTTGTAAGTTGTCCTCATATCACGCCTGGTTTTTCTGTCCTTTATCATCAGGTTAATTCCATTAGTCTTTCCTCATAACTCACACCTCTTAGCTCTGGGACTAGCCTTGTTGGAAACCCTTGCACTTTTTCAGCATCTTAACATACTTTACCAGGTGGGGGTTCCGTACTGGTGCTTCATACTCGAAGATGGGACTGACATGTGTCAAATACAGTGTGGTGAATGACTCTTTGTTCAGATTCCTAAAAGCTAAACTTGGATTTGCCAGACACATGTTTGCTGCGTTGGTTATTCATTTGATGCGCACCTCAGGGGATGTGATCGGACCTATGCTCAACCTGAGGTCTTCTTCGAGAGGTGTTTGCAAGCTTCGTACCCCGAGCCTGCTGTCTTTTTTTCCGGTCTTCTTCGCTCTTCCTCGATTTTCACTACTTTGCATTTGCTGAGGTTAAATTCTAATATTCATTTGTCAGATCAGTCCTTCAGCTTGTCCATGTCCAGTTTTGTTAGTTGTGCCGCCTGAGCGGCTGATTCTGTTCATCCCATGCTAATCCTGTGAGCTGTAGCGCAAAAAAATAAAAACAGGATTACAGAGGTCACAACAGATCTTCGTCAGATCCCACTGGTCACTGTTACATCACTAGGAAGAAATATGCCATTTCAAATTTTGCAACTGTTTCATATAGTTGTGCACAATATAGTATAAAATACAATCTCAAAAATAAAATCGATATCTTATTACCACTAAAAAAATTAGTCATAACTGATCAGCAAGTCTATAAAAATAGTTTACTCATTCAATCGATGCAAAATGTGGATACAACCTCATATCCTGTAAAGTTTGCGTGGAGGTGTCTCTAAAAGGTTGGATGTTGGGAAACATTAAGATATAATGTTCCAGTGTATGTATGGCCTTGTTTCTGTCCACACACTTTTCATTTTATGTCACTGATATTCCCGTACAAACCTTACTGCCAGAGATACTCATAGCCTAGACGTAGTCCAGTAGTAATAACATCTTGCAATCTACTGACATTGATACTGACCTAAATATATATGTTTAACGTATATATTTAGGATGTTACCCATTCTGGAGACAGCAGTAACATGATGCCGACAGGTCCTTCTCCAGCCCAACCCGTCTCACCACAATTACTACCACCACCGCCACCCCTGCCAGTACTGCTACTACTACTACTAATACTACTACTACTACTATTACTACTACTACTACTACTACTACTACTACTACTACTACTGCTGCTGCTGCTGCTGCTGCTGCTGCTGCTGCTGCTGCTGCTTCCACCACCACCACTACTACTACCACCACCACCACTACTACCACCACCACCACCATCACCACTAATACCACCACCACCACTAATACCACCACCACGCTACTACTACTACTACTACTACTACTACTACTACTACTACTACTACTAGTGCTACCCGCTCGACATTTCACCTGACTCCTGCCACTATATATATATATACTCGATTTCTTAGTTATCTCTGTATTAGGACTGAAGAAGTCACTCGTGGCGAAACGTTTCCTTTAATAAATGTCGTGAACTGTACATAAGTGTCTTTTACCACATCTTGTCGACATCACCATACCATTTCTCAGTTACACATGTTTAACTCGGCACATTTCATTACGCTAGAAAATGGATCTACTAGTTCTGTCTGTAATGTTCTATTCCTTCAAGCTCGTTTGCTAGTTCCTTTCCGACAATGTTTCGTAAACTTCTGTTTGAAAAACAAAATTAATACTCAACATTATCTTTAGGTCCATATCCAACTGTAGTCTTTCTTGAACTGCTCTTGTTTGTAGTATCCTAATTAGCTTCATGTCATCCACAAGCAGTATACCTTTGATTCAATTTCTTGTCACACTGTTCACGTATATAAGAAACTGAACTAGTCCCAGTCCTGACTCCTGTGGAGCACCACTTATTCCGATACCTCTACCCGGACAACTCGTTGTCTCCCTCCTGTTAAGTATTCCTTGAGTCACTGTAAAGTAGTGACTTCCCTGTCATTCTTGCCTGTTCTTCTAGCTTTTGTCCTGGTTTCTTGTGCGGCACCGTATCAAAATACTTCTTACGTCCAAAAATATGTAGTCCATCCGTCCTTCTCCGTCTTTCTCTCTCTCTCTCTCTCTCTCTCTCTCTCTCTCTCTCTCTCTCTCTGTCTCTGTCTCTCTCTCTGTCTCTCTATATATATATATATATATCTATCTATATATATATATATATATGTATCTCTATATATATATATATATATATATATATATATATATATATATATATATATATATATATATATATATATGTCGTGCCGAATATGTAAAACTGGTCAATTAGCAAGAACTCATTTAAAATTAAGTCTTTTCTAAAATTTTCTCTTATACGTTTAAAGATATATTTTTTCATTAATGTTAATGTCAAAATTTTTAATTTTGCACCAAAAGAATCTTAGAAAACTTACCTAACCTTATTATAACAAGAACAATTTATTTTAGCCTAACCCAACTAAATATATTTTATATTTGTTTACAGTAATTTAATACTAAACAAACACAGTGAAATATATTTTTTTCGTTAGGTTCAGAATGATTTTGGCGAAATTATTGCATACACAAATTTTCACTTGTCCTATATGGCAAGATGAGCGTTGCTATTTAAGCCAAGATCGCAAGTTCTGCCTATTCGGCACACACACACACACACACACACACACACACACACACACACACACACATATATATATATATATATATATATATATATATATATATATATATATATATATATATATATATATATATATATACATATATATATATATATATATATATATATATATATATATATATATATATATATATATATATATATATATATATCTTGCCACACTTCCATTGCTTTGCCACAGAATTCTAGCAGATTTGTAAGACTGGACTAACCCAATTTAAAACTGTGCTGACTGTACTTATGAACCTGTTCATTTTCAGGTGCTCTGCTACGCTTCTCCTGATAATCGTCTCCATAACCTTACATACTATGAATGTTAGTAACCATGGCCTGA
Organism: Cherax quadricarinatus; assembly: GCF_038502225.1. Taxonomy (NCBI): domain Eukaryota; kingdom Metazoa; phylum Arthropoda; class Malacostraca; order Decapoda; family Parastacidae; genus Cherax; species Cherax quadricarinatus. The sequence goes on from NC_091316.1 coordinate 7,714,378, forward strand.
AGCTTAAAGCTACCTGTCCTTTCTTAGATTTAGGAATTAAATTTGCTGTGTTCCACACCTCTAGCAGTTGCCTTCTATTAACTGCCTTGAATACGGTTAGTGATTTAAGTGCTTTTGGTTGCTCTCTCAGAACTCACGGAGAGACGTTTGGTCCTATTACCTTCGAAGTATCTGGTTCACTTAGTTTAATCTCTTCTCCGATTATGTCCAGTATTCGTTGGTGCGCTCTTCCTCTTAGACCAGGGGTTCTTATCCGGGGGTATCCATAACCCTTGGGGTATGGGACTCGATCTCTGTACAGTTTAAAAAAAAAATAGTTGTTGATAGATTTGAAAAAACTATCAGCTGTTCGGGTCTTAGCTATCCATATGCATACTGGTAGCTAGCAGGACTGATGATAATGACTGATAATGATGATGATGACGGCGATCATGATTTAGTCTGGCAAAGGGGGTATGGGAACATGTTGGGCAGTCCATTGGGGGGTTTGTAACTGTAAAAAGATTAATACCCCTGTCTTAGATTCTGGTGTGTGGCTGTGCGCTAGCGCATACATACATGTCCGTTCTTTTGTGCAAAGTGGATATCACGTAAAGGTATGATTTCTCGTGAAGCTCAATATAAACTTGGTAGTCAAGTGGAACGCTTCTACGCCACACCAACAATTATGAACCACACGGATATTACACCAGATCTGCATAAAATCAACTCTGTGAGGACGTAGCAAAAATCCTGTCGACTCATAAGTTGGGAAACATTTTTGCCTCTTATACTGAGTCTCGGGCGGTAAGACGTCCAGGCTTTTATAGCCTTCCAAAAATGCAAATGAGTTGTGATCTTGACTGACAGACGATTCCAGCCTGCTTTCAACGGCACTGAACGAAATATCTAATTAAACAGCTCGGATATAACGTTAGGGGAGGCACAGAGGCCAGAGGAAAGAAAGGAGAGGATAGAAGAGAGGGAGAAGGGGTGAAGGAAGAACGAAAACAGGCAATGGGAAAGAAAGGAAACATTGGAAGGGGAGAACGGAAAGCTAGGATTGAGGGGGTTTGAAGCAAAAACTAGATGAAGGAAGGAAGTGGTTTTACTGAAGGAGAGAGAGTACAAATAGAGCAAGTTATGCGATAAGGAAGGGCAATATGTGATACAGTTACATCATGGGAACACCCCTAGTGTTAGGTTATCAAATTCTATATTGTAACTCATATTATTGGAACAGAAACTTACTATGTTTCCCTGTCGTATTTCATCATACAGGATGGGTTTCGTACACCAGGTAATGAAATATGTCAGACTCAGCTGAAAGACTTCAATAAAGCTATGATATCGTCGATCATTTCAGCAAGGGTTCAATAGAAGAATAAAGGGTTTCGCTTTAGCAAAGCTGAAGTTACTATTACGTAAGAATTAACGTCTCCCAGGATATATATATATATATATATATATATATATATATATATATATATATATATATATATATATATATATATATATATATATATATACATACATACAAAACAACCACTGTGAAAGAATAGTGAAAGTCCAAGCGCATTCGTGACTTCTCACATTATCAAGGAACTATAAAATTAATACATCAAAGGATGGCATGTAAAGGGTCTAAACTACACCTCACATCACATCCCACAACAAAGCAACACCTGACTCGCGGCGACACCCGACTCATAAGAAAGGAGGAACACAGCAGGAGGCCTCCAGGCCCAACTAGACAGATCCTTCACGACATCCCACTAACAAAATGTTCTACCCAAGAATTAAGATTTATTATTTGTCCAATGTATTATTAAATTCTTCCCAAATAATAAATCTTAATTCTTGGGTAGAATATTTTCTTAGTGGGCTGTCGTGAAGAGCCTGTCTAGTTGGGCCAGTGGGCCTGCTGCAGTGTTCCTCCTTTCTTATGAGTCGGGTGTCGTCGCGCGTCAGGTGTTGCTTTGCTGTGGGATGTGATGGTGAGGTGTAGTCTCGACCCTTTATATGCCTTCCTTTGATGTATTACTTTTATAGTTCCTTGGTAATGTGAGAAGTCACGAAAGCGCTTGGAATTTCACTATTCTTTCACAGTGGTTGTTTTGCATATTCTGAAATCACCTGTTTCCTGTGGTCTTATTGCACACACCACGAACACATACACACACACACACACACACACACACACACACACACACACACACCCACACACACCCACACACACCCACACATATATATATATACACACACACACATATATATATACAACTAACTAACTAACTAACACACACACACAAACATACACACACACACACATATACACACATATATATATATATATATATATATATATATATATATATATATATATATACATGTATATATATATATATATATATATATATATATATATATATATATATATATATATATATACATATATATATATATATATATATATATATATATATATATATATAGATAGATAGATAGATAGATAGATAATAAATAGATAGGGAGGTACCACCTCTAGAACTTTAATGGGGACCCTCATCCTCAGAGAAGACAATAAACGTACCCCAGTGAAAACTCAAGGTTCTCCCCGGGACTGTTAGAATATTTTCTTCTCTTAGCACCCCTTATATTTTATATTTTATATGAAATTTTATTAATAGACAGAATACATTGACAGAAAACACAAACATGAATACATTAGTGCAATATATCAAAGATTATGAATCTCCTCCAGCTCCTCCGAAGCCGGACGCGAGTCAAGTATGCAGCAAGCATTTCCCCTCTGGATGGCCACGCTGAGGCACTGGAACATGAAAGTGGCTGCCCTTGGGTCCCTGGTGGTGTCAATGAGTCTGGAACCCAGTTCTCTAAGGAAACGTGTGGCATTTTTTCCCCATGATCCCAAGGTCTCTGATCCCAATGGAACAAATTGATACTGTTGGCTTATATCCCTGTACTTGCTGATCTTGTACTCCTCCCTGTGGTCAGCAGCGCTTCCCTGTTGCCCGACACTGTGATGGATGTAGGTGTCAGCCAGCGTCGACACACAGGTATAGTCCCATGCTAAGAGATTGCCATTCTTCCAAGAATAGATGTATATGTATGTATGTAAACCCAAGATTAGTCGCAATGAAAATGAACTTCTATCAATGAATAAACAAAATAATGGGGAAGACTGGAATAATGGTCCTTGCATGCAGCAAGGACCACTGTTCCTTGGCCGAGTGGTTACAGCGTTGGGATGCTTACATTCAAAGACCACGGTTCGGGTCTTCGTCCAGTATTCTGATTGGTTTAGGGAGTGGCCACGCAAGTAGAGGTGGAATTTCCGAGGTGTAATAGAGGCACGAATGACACACTCGTGCCGTGCTTGGGTTTACATAATGAAGATATGAATGGGAACCTGGAAACTGGTAGACAAATTAAACTTTGGACTCCATGCATAAATTAAAGAGTCGATTTGATAGAGTCTATACAGTAAGAAAACCAGTACACCAGTTGATGGAAAGTTGAGACTCTAAACATGGAAACTGGAACATAACTCTCCCCCAGAAACACATAGTGGTGAGAATAAATACACACACACGCACGCACACACACACACACACACACCAGCCCCTCTAGCCAAGGAATCCCAGGGAATGTATGGCCTGGCACAAAGTTCCAGACACCGCCTGTATATTGTGATTCCATTCCTAGGCGGGCGCCCTCTTTCAAATGCAAACACCCAATGCGTAAATTCGAGAGCCCCATCACTCAAATTCATGGGGAGAAAATTCACTTCCCGTCTCCTTTTGTAATGCGCACTCGGGAATTTGCTTCGTTGCGGGAAGGTGGAGTACACTTTAGTTCTTGCTCTGGGGCTTGAATAACCCAGCCTTTCATGTGTGAATCAATACATATTCTTGTATCTGGAGTTTTAGAATTAAAGACATGTCCTGGAATATATGAAGAGAAGATTCATGCTCAAGAAGAATTTGGTAAATTTTTAACATTTATATAATTTTGTATTCCGAGATTATATGTATATATATATATATATATATATATATATATATATATATATATATATATATATATATATATATATATATATATATATATATATATATATATATATTTATATCGTATACAGTTGTGGACACCATATTTCAGAATATTAAAACACACATAAGTGTGTCACGCTCCCAGACGAAGACAATACTAGACTAGAACTAAATAATAAGTCTTATTCCATCTCACAGGACTGAAATGTATTTATAATCAACGAAGAGCGTGACATTCTTGATTTTGTAAATACTTTCATGTTTCGCAAACATAAGCAACAATAGCCTCAAAATTAATGACAGATGAAAAATAAAAGTAATAATACCATAGTAAGGAATAATAAGTAATAACCCACACTTTGTAGACAACCATTATGAGTTACAACAGTTGTGACGTCTTAATGGTCATGAACGGACCGAAATGTTGTCTAGAGCTTCCTCTCCAAAGTGAGAGTTGTGATGAATGGTTTTGAAAACCGACAAGTTGAAGAATTGAGACACTTATGCAACACATGGGAATCTTTATTGAAGAAACGTTTCACCACACAGTGGCTTCATCAGTCCAATACAAAGTAGAAATGGGTAAGGAGATTAGAAGTTTGAGGTAATCAGTCCCTCAACCTGCGACTAATCTCCCTATTGTCATGTGTTCTCTGCCTTCTGTACTTTTTCCATTCTCTATTGCACTTTGTTTTTGCCTCCTTACACCGTCGGGTAAACTCGTTCTGGTCTTCCCATTGTTTCTGTTGCCCTTGGGAATAAACCTTTCCACTGCCTCCTTGCATTTTGTTGTTACATATTCCATCATTTCATTTACTGGCTTTCCTGCCAGTTCTCTGTCCCACGGAACCTCCTGCAGGAAGTTCCTCAAACCTATGTAGTCCTCTCTTTTATAGTCTGGCTTTTCCCATTCAACTCCTGTTACTCTCTCCACTTGCAACTCTACTATGTATTCAAAGCACAGAACCACGTGATCACTAGCTCCTAGGGGACTCTCATATGTGATGTCCTCTATGTCTGAACTGCCCAGGGTGAACACAAGGTCCAATCTTGCTGGTTCATCCTCCCCTCTCACTCTGGTAGTGTCCTAAACATGTTGGTGCATGAGGTTTTCCAGCACCACATCCAACATCTTGGCTCTCCATGTTTTTGGACCTCCATGTGGCTCCAGGTTTTCCCAGTCAATCTCCCTGTGGTTGAAATCACCCATAACCAGCAACTTTGCTCTTCTGGAGTGAGCTCTTCTTGCCACCTCAGCAAGTGTGTCCACCATTGCTCTGTTGCTCTCTTCATATTCCTCTCTTGGCCTCCTGCAGTTCTGTGGTGGATTATACATCACTGCAATGACCACCTTGTGCTCCCCAGACTGAAGTGTACCTGCTATGTAGTCCCTTTCTCCTGTCTCGTCTATGCCTCCCATTTTCTCGAATTTCCATCTGTTTTTTACGAGCAGAGCACCCCCTCCTCCCCCTCTGCCCCTTCTTTCTTTCCTCATGATCTCGTATCCTGGTGGGAAGATTGCATCTGTTATTGTCTCCGTGAGTTTTGTTTCTGTAACTGCTATGATGTCTGGGGACTTCTCATTGATTCTTTTTTGCCATTCCTCATATTTATTCGTTAATCCATCCGCATTTGTGTACCAAACCTTCAACTTCTGTTCTAATACTGTAACTGTGGTCCTGGGGGAATACTGGGGTTGGGAGAGCAGGAGCCCTGATGGGGGCCTGTGGGGGGTTGCAGTGGAGGTGGAGGAAGAGCTCCCATAGGGGGTTGCTGTAGGAGTAGGGTTTGTGGTGCGAGGAGTGGGAACAGAGGGATCGGTGTGTTATGGTTGGTTTGGATTGTTCAGTTGCCTTGGGGGTGTCATAGCTGGAGTCCTTCTGCAGGTGTTTCTGGGGGGTGTGCTTGCCCTTCCACCTGTGCCTGGGTTATTCTGCTCTTCTTTGCCATTTCCTCCCATTTCTTCTTTCGTTTTTGCACTCTCTCTTTCAGTATCATCCTTTCCTCCTGTGTTCTGTCTCGGTCGAGGTACACACTCATGAACTCCTGTTTGCCTCTCAGCCGTGCTTTCTCCTGCAGGATCACGGTTTGAGTTGATTCTGCCTTGAAAATTACTCTGAGAGGCTGTTTCCTTCTCTTTGTGAGCCACCCGATTCTCGGAAAATTTGCCACCTGGGTCATGTCTCCCTCGCCTATCACCTTCATGATACCTTCAATCACTTTTTTCTCCTCCTCCTTCAGCTTCGTCTAGCCCACAGACAAAAACTGATCTCTCCCTTTCCACCTCCCACTGTGACTCCCATTGCATCCTCTGGGTGTTTTAGTTCCTTCCTGTGGAGTGTTCCTTCCTTCAGTCCCTTCCCTAGCTGTGGCCTCTATGCTCATTGGTTTGTCCTTTCTGCTCACCTGTTCCTGGCCCCCACAAGTGTCTGGTAAGGTCCCTGCACATGTCCTAGTTCCTTCAATGTCTTCCAACCTCTCATTCTGTCCTAGTGTGCTCCCTGTCTTTGTTTTGGCCCATGTGGGTTTGACAGGACCTCTGCATACAGTTTAGCTTCCATGCTCCCTTCAGACCCTTTGTCTGTGTCTGATGTAAACATTGCTGATGCTACTTCAGTATTATTTTTGTCTCTCAGCTGTTTCAGATTTCTCAGCTCCTCTTCTAATCTCTGTATCTTGGCTTCTGCTACTGTGGCATGTTGCTCCCACCTTCTGCACTCTGCTGCTAACCTCTCCTCCATCTTCCTTGCAAGCTCATCTAGCCTCCTTCTCCAGTTTTCCTCCCTTTTTTTGAGCGCTGCCTCCCAGTCCTCCTCCCCAGATTCGTCCTTCTGGCTCTTGGCTCTCATCCTAGTTCTAGGTTGCCCCAGTGCACCACAGACGGAAGGGGGAGAGATGGTTAGGGGGAGGGGAATAGATGGTTAGGGAGAGCGGGGATGGATGGTTATGGGGGAGGGGGAGGATGGTTATTGGAGGGGGAGAGGTGGTTAGGGGAGGGGGATAGATGGTTTGGGGAGGGGTTAGATGGTTTGGGGGAGGGGTAGATGGCTAGGGGGAGGGGAAGAGGTGGTTAGGGGAAGGGGGAGTATGTGTTTGTGTCAAGTGTATATGTGCTTGTGTATGTGTTCTTGTGTATGTGTGTGCATGAGTGGGAGATAGAGGGATGGGATTAAGGGGGGAGGGGGGAGGGGCAGTGAAGGATGAGGGTAGAGTGACCCCTAGAAGCAGGGGAGGTGTGTGTGTGTGTGTGTGTGATGGGATTTGAAGGGGAGGGGAGGTGGGGGGAGGGGAGGGGAGGGGAAGGATAAGGGTAGAGTGACAGCTTGATAACGGGGTCCTTACAGGTGTGTGTGTGTGTGTGTGTGTGTGTGTGTACTCGCCTAGTAAGGGTGTGTGTGTATGTATGTGTGAGTGTGTGTGTATGTGTGTACTCACATATTTGTACTCACCTATTTGTGGTTGCAGGGGTCGAGTCTTAGTTCCTGGCCCCGCCTCTTCACCGGTTGCTACTGGGTGTGTGTGTGTGTGTGTGTGTGTGTGTGTGTGTGTGTGTGTGTGTGTGTGTGTGTGTGTGTGCTCCCTTATACGTGATTGCAGGGGTTGATTCACGGTTCCTGTGTTTGTATGTGTGTGCGCGCGCCCACGTGCGCGTGCATGTGTGTATGTCTCGTTTGGTTTGTATTTTTAACTATGTTGTGGCGCTGGTGAGTCGTGGCTTCCTAAGAGAACACCGGTACGCTCGCGGATTAACAAGTTAGTAAGTTTCCAGGCAAGTAAATAAGTAAGCAGGTAGTTCTGAGAGTAATTAGGAAGGTAGTGCGTACCTTAATCTAGTAAGAAAATCAGTATAAGTGTTAATAAGTTTAAATTTGTTTGTAAGCTTGGAAGACCAAAGACAGTGACAGCCTGAACAAGGCAATGTTACACTTACTTGTATAAACGTTCAAGATCATCTATGTAAACAACAATAGTATTTCTCGGTGCACCAAGACTGGTACTTGTGAATTTCTTACTTGGAGTAAAGCTACTTAAATGGTGCACGATGGACCGAAACTTTGTCTATTTAACATTTTCGAATTTTTTTCAGGCATAGAACTGTCGTTTGCTCTTCTTATGAGTGTGGAGGGCAATGTCTTTCACGAAATCCTTCCTTAGATTGCATGGTGGGAGAGAGTTCATTCAAAGGTGCTTTTTTTTTCTATTATAAGAACATAGGCGAGTCCAAATCACACCCATTAAAAAGGAAAGAGAATTGCTGGAAGCCTACTGGTCCAAGCTAAACAAGTCCACCTCACACCTACCCACACCCTCTCATGTACTTATCCAACCTGATAAGTAAGACACATGTGCAACGGTTAGGTATCTTTATTCCGAAACATTTCGCCTACACAATAGGCTTCTTCGGTCGAGTACAGAAGAAAAGCAGTAGAGATGTGAATACGATGCATTCAGTCCACCCTTGAAGACGAAGTTTTGAGGTGGTCAGTCCCTCAGCCTGGAGAAGAGATTGGCTCCATACTCTGGAACAATGTGAAGTTGAAAGAACAGTATAGAGAGATATACTGTCAAAGGTGAGGCGTATCCCAGCAGTATCTTGGTATCTTCCCCAACTTTATCAAATGAGAATGTCGCTATTTGTTCCCTCATCTACTTCGTTTATGTATATTGTGAACAACAAAGGGCCCAACACTGACCCCTGTGGAACACCGCTTGTGACGTGTCTCCACTGTGATTTTTCCCCATTAATGCAAACTCTGTTTCCTATCACCCGCGCCTCTATCATGAAAAAAAATTCACCTATTCCATGTGCCTATACTTTTTTCAACAATCTCCGATGTGGAACTCTCTCAAAAGCCTTACAGAAGTCCATATACACAATATTCATTACCATGATCTACCTCCTCAAATATCTTAGTGGCAAAAGTTAGTAAAATTCGTAAGGCAGGAACGCCCCTTTGTAAAACCGTGATGAGATTCATTGATCAATTTACGTCTTTCAAGAAGTTCTCTTCCTTGCCTCAGTCCCTAAAATAACTGTGTCTGTTTATTAATATTTTTTGTGAAGTTCTGAAGCAGTGTTGGTCATTCAATGCAAGGAGTGTTAGCGGCTCTATCCTCCATCTGTTAATCGAGACCAGGGATTTGGTCAGCGAATCCACGGGTATATCTTCCTAGGATAACACGCGTTAAATGTGTTCGTTCAAATTAAAAATCTAACTATATTTTCCTAGTAGTATTAATGTTGGTAGAATTACTGACAGTATGTTAGGCAAAAGGACATAAGTGCAACTAATGTGACATTTTGTTATTTCGCTCTCTAGGAGATATGTCGAGCCGTTGACATATCTCCTGAAGAGCGAAACGTTGCCACAATAAAATGTAACATTAGTTGCACTTGTGTCCTTTTACCTATCATTTATTTTGTTAAATGCTCATTTTTAATCGAACAATTTTATAAGCTAAGAGCTACCACCCCATGATACGTGCCACGACAGTCGACACCCAAGTACCTACTTACTGCTAGGTGAATAGGAGCAGCAGGTGCAAGGAAACACGTCCTACGTTTCCACCCGTGCCGGGAATCGAACCACGGACACTCAGTATCTGAGCTGAGTGCATAACCAACCAAGCCACGGGACACTTCGTCGTTTACAGCCATTTTTGTGCTATTATTACTTGCATAAAGTGCAAGTTTAAATTCTTTATAATTACCATATTAACCATAAAAGAATAAAAGCCACAAGACCGTCACCAATAAAGTGGATAAAATGGCGTATTGCTATTAAGTATGAAAAGTAAAGCAAGTTGCAGAAGAAGCTTTATTGGGTCAACCTTCTTGCATTATTATGACTTTATAAAGCTCTACATAGAGGCAAAACTTTCCCGATAAAAACAGTTTCTGCCGTTTTTTGTCCTTTAAAAATATGTAGATAACTCTTGTCAACGTTTAACTCTTCAACTTGCCATTTTGTAAGCTGCATGAGCTATAATTAATACTGTTAAATAAAATATTCATCAAAATTCATAAGCAATTTTGTGTACGTTTTTATAAAGAGGAAGAGCTGGGAGGCCAAACCTGGAAACAAGTTCAGCTCAGCCGGCGTTAAAACAGCCCAGTTTATGATACGGTAAACACTTTCACTAACTTCTTCCGAAAAAATAGGCACACTTGCAGAACATATATGAGGGAAAAAATAAAAATAAAGCGCGCTCTTCCCCTCCAATAAAGTTTACGACCAAAACTCTGGAAATAAGAGTGGTTTAAAATTCTGAGGTGAAAAATTGCGCGGAATCAAAGTCCCAATACGGTGCAATAAAACCCTACGGACGCCAGGATTCTCATTTCACGCTCAGTCAAGATTCCGGCGGCCAAGACGGCGCCCAAGCTGGAAACCAGGAGGAATAGGGCGAAGATGGGAGGCCTGCCACAGTGTGTACCTTGTCTGCCCTAGCCTGCCACGGCGCACTGCAGGCGGTGTAAAGATACGGAGACATTTATGTGTGTACTTAGTGAGTGTTAG